>NC_054540.1:55044408-55344408 GCF_017654505.1 Polyodon spathula | reverse complement strand
CAGCAGCCAGTTATTTTTTAGCAGCACCCTACACACTGTACAGCCATGACCAGGTGCAGGTGTTGTACTTATTTTGTTTGTGGGTCACTTGTGCTGCTGGCGATTTCTGTGACGCACACACAGAAACACGCGCGCTGTGGGGATGGTGTAATCTAGCCTGGAAAAGCACCCCACACTGACGGCTTTCGACGTCTTAATCTCCCTGTAGGACAATCAACAAGTTATAGTACAATTGTTGCTTTGGTTTGGTTTATCTATTTAGGATGACAAGCACAGCCATTTTACAATTCGAAGATAATTGCGTGGGCTTTTAATGCTGTGTACAGACAGTGCAAGATTATATGGAGAATAAGCTGATGTTTAAACTTTATATTTATATAAAGACCTGGAGGTTCCTTGCTAGGCTGTCAAGACGCTGCACTTACTGTATTCATCCTGTACATGACAGTGTGGGTATTAGCAATGCACTATTTAGTGTCTTTCCCATTTTTGGAAACTATAAATAACTGAGCTTTATAAACAGCCTGATATAATTTCATTCGATGTGCTGTGAGGCTTACCTGTCACACAGCAGTGGGGAGAGCTGCATCAGGTCTGTGGCTGGACTGGGAAGGAGGGTGTCCTCTGTGAAGGAGAGACAAGAGCACAGGTTGAAAGGCAGGCTCCACCTTGCACTGCATGCTGTACACACATGCACAGACTCGCTGCTCTCTGCAGAGTGGCACCGTTTTGTATTTTTATCCACAGGGGTATCAGCATTGATCATAGCAGACGCCCCGAATAACACAAGCTTACTGTCTGTCAATTTTCCTCTGCACAGGGTATTTTCCTGTAACCAGGAGCATGGAGCCGGGATTGCTTGTCCATGCACCCACACTCAGTATACTGGACATGCAAATATGCATTACCATAATTATAGGAAAACGAGCATGCACTCAAACAAACGTAGCATTCATGCAAACAAGCGAAATCAAAACAAACACAAATACATAACACACACGCACGCACACGCACACACAGGTAATAAATGCTGAAGTGACCTCGTAGATGTTTCTTCTGATTGGTTAGCACTTTTCGAATCTCACTGAGCCAGGCCAGCTTCACTTCCACAGAGGGAGCCTGAGAGTAACAATGTAAAAACAGATCAACCACCACCTTAACTGGAGCACACCCCTCCCTGCTCTGATACCAGGGAACACCATATCTGGCTCCAGCTGCAGCTGCAGCTTTAGACTCCTGCACTAAGCTGACCTCTCTTCTCTAATATCTAGACTTGGCTTGTTAACCTACTTGTGACTACTGACTCCTCCTAATCTATCAACAGTCACATTTTGTTTTGCATGTGGTGTTACAGTCTATACCAAACCACTAGCTATACCTTTGTTTTCCTTAAAGTCCAGTCCTGTATAGAGAGTCATGGTACAGGAGTAACTTCACTGTCAATCACAGTCACCGATTGTGAGCAAGATCTATTAAACAAGCAGCACGCCCCTACCTGCACCATATACACCTCCTCCCGGCCGCTGTACCAGATCTCAAATTTCTTGATGTCCCCCTTCACGTTTTCGGTGATCCCCACAGCACTCATCTAGGACAGCACACCATAAAAACTCCATTTAGTTTGGCATGGTTAAATATCTGATACAGAAGGACATCTGGAAGCTTTAAAACACTGGTCCCAGGTCCTTACAAACAGCAGTTGAATATCTGATTGCTATGTTATTTTATTAGATGAAATGTGGCTATTATTTAAACATTGCCTATAGGTACAGAAGCAGCTGTTGCTGTAAAGCATGCTGAGGTGCAGCTGTGTTTGTACTCTTTCCCTTGGTCACTGCCTCCCTCCCTCAGGCTGGCAGCTCTGCACTTGCAGCAGTGTGGGGAGGCTCTGAGGCTGGTTGCTGTGCATTCACAGCAGTGTGGGCAGGCTCTCACCTTGAGGCAGTGTTTGAAGCTGTAAGAGGGCGTCTTGTCGTGGCCCTCCCCATGCTCCTCCCTCCTCTTACAGAAGAGCAGCGCGCGCTCGTGCAGGAACAGGTGCCTCTGCATGGGCTTGAAGCGGGCCAGCTCTTTCATCTTAGTGGGTCCCTTCTTGTGACTGATCCACACGCTGAAGGAGCCCTGCATCAGCACCCGGCCCAGGTCACTCAGCTCCCCCTGCCAATACAATACAGAATGCCTGTCAATATAATACACAGTGCCTGTCAATACAATACACAGTGCCTGTCACTACATTGCACAAGGCTTGTATATACACAACACAATGCACTGCTAAACACATAACACACTCCTGACAGTATCACAGGAGCCCACACAGCCCCCTCCTGACAGTGCACACACCTCGTATCCAGTGATGGCGATCTGGTGCATGGAGTCATTGACGGACTTGAGCAGGTCCAGCATGGCTGTGAGCGCCCCCTCCAGCTCCTTAGAGCCCTTGCAGTTGGTGCTGTATTTTAGCAGCTCCTAACAGGGGAGAATGAAGAGGAGAGAGGGGAGAGGGGAAAGTGGGAAGAGGGGAGAGGGGAGAGGGGAGAGGGAAGGGTGGTCAGGAGGAGCCATGGAACAACTGAACTAAGGTGTTCAGTTGTCCTATGTGAAACAACTGACTCACAAAGCTTTAACTCAGAGTTATTTAAAGTCTAGAACATGAATATCAAAGAAACACCAGAAATGCAGAATCAGAAGGTACAAGAAACCCTGGTGAACCTTCAGTAAGAGTTGGTACTTGGTGAGCCTCTGGACTGGCTTCAGTAAGTAGGAGTCCAAACCCAGCTTGTGCTCAAGCTTCCTCTGGCATTCCTGCAGCAGAGGAAAGGGTGCGGTTATCAGTACAGGTGATTACAGTCCAGGTGTTTAGATGAAGGAAGGACAGGTGTGGAGATACCTGGAAGAAGGCACAGTCGGAGAACTGCCTCCACAGAGACTCAGAGCGAGGCTTGTTCTGACAGTACTGCTCGTACATCTGGAAGTTCTCCTTCTGAAACACAATCAGAAACAGCGAGCTGTGGGGCTGGCTAGTGCACTGTATGCTTGCAACACTTTATTTGGCCTGCATAGGTTTGAAAAGGGTTCAGATGATACTGGCTACTGTTTAATTGTGAAGTTGCAAGACCCCTACCCTGTGTCACTCACCCTCTGGAGAAAGCAGACTCCCACCCTCTCGGGGGTCTCCAGACAGCCCTCAAGCTCCTGCAGGAACACCCTGTAGAGAGACAGCAGCTTTAGACAAAGCGGGCCACTGCAGCGCACACCGGAGCCGAGTCCAGACCAGGGCAGCCAGGCCTGTACTAAACAGTGAAGGAGCACCCCTGCACACAGCACACAACACTCCTAGACTCTCCCACAACACGAAGGCACAGCCCAGCAGGGCCTCACACACAGCCTCAGCCTAGAGCAGCCTGGACACATCTCTAAGGGAGAGTCTCTCTGAGACTATCCATCTTTCAAAAGACTAAATCAGGGAAGTGTTAACCCCAGTCAGCTCATGAAATCTTTTGTCTTCTTCAAGCACAACACAGCAAAGGTAATCCCATTTCCCATTAAGGTAAAGAGATAAAGAGACCTGGAGCTCCCTGTGCTTAGACGTGCCATACAGAGCAACGTCATATGGGTGTCAAATGATCCTATTTTAATAACATAATAACCTCCACATACATCTGGGAAACTAGTGTGTCGCCAGAGCGGTGCTTCTCACATCCACTAGGGGGGACTAACTAACACTAACTGACCCTAACAACAGCATGAAACCTTTCAGCCCTGAATTACCATGCCCATAGCAAGTTGCTCTTCGAGAGTTTATTAACACAGCTCAAAGGACTCCAAGGCACTGGGGTGCTCTGCACTGGTGATAGGCTGGGCTGCCCTGATAAAGTAAAGAGATTCAGAATGTGGTTCTCGTCGTGCCTGCTGTGAAAGCTGTATATTTCGGTCATGTTACCAAAGAGGATGGCCTTCTTACTGCGCAGGACAGGGGGCATGAGGACGGACAGGGCAGGATTGTCCATTTCCGCCCGGTAACCCTGCAAGAAACAGACAAACATAAAGAACACACACTGCAGCACTTACAACCCTTCAAACAAAGCTCTGGTTACACACAGTTATTATTGAATACACAGGCAAATAAGTCTTGAACAAAAACAAAACATCCCCAGGGGCATAGTGGAAATGGTCTCTAAAAGAACTAGCAGGGACAGAAATAAGACAGCTTGCAAGCAGTTTGATCCATTCCTCCTTCTACTATGAGTTTAATAAGACATACCTGAGCTTGTTACATATATACTGGATGGCTAATCAAGCTTGTGGTAAAACTGGAATGGGTGAAAAGGCTATGCATGGAATAAATCGAATGGACCGAATGCGAGGGTGATGTCCTCTCACCAGCAGCACAGAAAGCAGCTCGTCCACATAGACACGCTCCGTCTCAATCAACTCCTTCATCACGAGGCTGCAGAGAGAAGGAGAGGCAGAGCATGAGAGAGAGCACGAGAGAGAGAGAGAGAGAGAGAGAGAGAGAGAGAGAGAGAGAGAGAGAGAGAGAGAGAGAGAGAGAGAGAGAGAGAGAGAGTGAGAGAGAGAGCAAGAGAGAGAGGTGTGGGCAGGGCAGGGATGAGGGGGCGGGCCAGGTTACCGTTTGAGCAGGTCAGGGCTGTCCTCTCCCTCCAAGCTGAACGAGAGAGAGCTGCGTGTCTCCTGGTAGTCGTGCATCACCTCGATCTAAGAGGGAACAGAATAGAGATCACTGCCTGGGCTTGTACTGAGACTGAGGAATACATTGCTCTGTCCTGAGCGACAATGTTCACCTTTCAACACGGCTTGGTAGAATAGCTCAACCCAAAGCCACAGAGCAGTAAACTAAAATACTGGACTAATATAAAATATGAACTCAGATAATTGTACAGTACATGTATATTTGGATTCACTTTTCAGTAAGGACAATAATTAGTTAACCCTTTCATGCATTACACTTTTTTTTCATTGCTTTATATTGGGGGAAAAAAAGGTATCCTCATATGAGGCTATCATGCATTTGCGTTTCCCATATATCCCCACATAAAGATTAGATTTTTTTTTTTGTATCCATCCTCATGAGGTTGCCAAGCATCAAAGGGTTAATTTGATGTCGCTGTTTTACCTTCCTGGAATTGGGGCTTTTCCTGGATGCTCTCTTTCCGGGCAGAGACAGGTCAAACGAGAACTTCAGGCTGGAGTTGAAATCCACACCTGGACAGAAGAGGGAAGCACTTACCCGTTTATTAAAAACAAACACAAATCTCTCTCTATCTGCTGGGACCAATTAGAGCAATCATGACCTTCAATGGGTTTGTGAGGCTGATGTAACTGCACAACTGAGGAGGCGCTAAATTAATTCATGTACCTTACCTCTCATGACACCTATGGCAAATAAATTAATTGAATATTTCACTGGCTCAGGTGGCAGCCTGTACACAATGCATCCTGGTGTGCGTCACCTGCAGGCTCACAGCCAACAGATTTAACGTTTTTGCAAAGGAATACAGAGAGAGAAAGCCACAGTAGGTTGCCCACACACAATGAGCAAAGCTGTCAGTGAAACGGGAGGGATTGTACTGAGGGGATTCAAAACATGCACCATCAACTTTACACTGCAGAATCATACCAGCTAGTGAACCTCAGAGATTCCCAGGCTATTCCCATTAGACCAGGCATGTCAATACATCTAAAGTCAGTCTCACATACAGACTGCAGCCATGTAGGCTTTGCAAGTAATATGTGATTGTGTGCCAGTGTCGGCACGTGGTAAAAGCTCACCTTACTGACATTTTTGGGCACTTCATTCACCTGGTCAGGGTACAGTAAAAGATGACCAGTGTAGGAACTGCCTGGTCAGTTCGAAACTGTCAAACTGTAGTCAAGCAGACAAATGTGTCATATTTTATTGATTCAAACAGCTGTCTGTCTGGCTTTGGAACTCATTTGATCAACCTGTACCCCACAGGGAAAAGCCACAGCTGGATTTAGAGAGCATTTTACAGCACTGGAGAACCCGAGATTACACAACTACTTATCCTTGGTTATTTGGGGATTACCCCCTAAAAGTTGATCAATGTACCCCACGTCAATTCCCCAGTAAATCACTTTCAAATCCTGGCTGGGCTCATCTTGGTAAAATTATTTTGGTTCTCAGTTGAAATGCTATGCTTTTCTAGACAGTGACTGTGACTGTGAATTTGAATATGATAACAAGCAGCTGTTAGTCTCCACCCCGGAGAAAGCAGCCTCTGTGTAGCTGTGCTGGCTGGCCGGCTCACCGTGTTTGGGGGAGAAGAGCGGGGATTTGGAGCGGGGCGGGTTCTCGGGTCTGGGTGCCACCAGCTGGACGGGCCGGACCTGCTTGTCCGTCAGCTTCTGGAGACAGGCCTGTCGGTTCTGGAACATTCCACGCACCGCCACCACCTTCTCGTGAGCTGTGTCTATCTTCCCCTATGACAGCGGTGAGAGAACAGAGATGATTGACAGAGCTTCCTGCTGTTATTTGATTGGGTTAGAAGCCATTTATAAACTATTTAGTTCAACTGTTTCTATACCGTTAGGTTCAGTATGCTGTTTTTGTCAACTGTTCATGACAGAAATGCTAAAAAAAACTATTACTAGATTTTCAAAGCTATTTACTTCAAATCGTTAATTAGCGCAATTTGTTTCTCAGGTGAAAAAACCCCACAGAATAAACGTCTAAAACGAACAAGAAACTTAACACTTCATTCTCGCCCCTCAATTAAAAGTCTTAGTTGTTTAGGTCTGGTTTGGCAACTTTGTTGGCTTTCTTGAATAAAATTGTGCGAACGACAATGAAATAGTTTCTTTTAGGTTGGGGAGGGTATGGGGTGCAATGCGGTTACCAGGAGCTGGGGGGTGAGGATGGACTGGTACTCCTCCCTCATTGAGTCAGCCCCGGTACTCAGGGGAGGGGGGCTCCCCTCTTGGAACCTCTCGATCTCCCGCAGTGCTGCCTGCGCCCCATCCTTTGTCTGGAACCGATCCACTTGCTGATTGGCCAGGAGGTAGGCACCCTTGTCACACCAGCACAGCGCCTGTGACAGACAGACACACAGACAAACCGGGACCCTTCAGACAGATCTGAAGAACAGGACACACTTAGAGTAGGTAAGCAAGCAGGCAAAGAGGCAAGAGAGGCAGGGGACAGCAAGCACACAGACAGAGAAAAACAAAGAGACAAGGGGGAGGCAGGACAGAGAGATACAGACAGACAGACACGGACAGACAGACGTTCTTAAAAATAACTGAGAACAGATAGATGGATACAACTGAGCTTTTGTATGACAGATGAAAATTTTTCCTGTACTTTTGAAAACATGAAAACAATCTTACTTAAACAGATATTAAGAAATTGAAATTGCACGAGGGAAGGAGAGGAACTGGCTGCTTTCTGCATTGTCGTTTTATACAGTTATCGGTGTCCTGTCTTACCTCCTCTAGGCGGGACAGCAGCTCTCTGGAGCGGGCGAGGGATTCCCTCTTGGCCCGCAGGTTGGCAGTCAGCACGTCCGAGAGGTGCCGCAGCTCGTTGCAGCGCTGGCAGAAGAGCGCCAGGGCATAGTGGTGGCTGGCAGCCAGCTGGTGCCCCTGCAGGATCACTGTCTGAGCCCGGCCCATCTCCTCCTGCAGAAACAGGAAGAACCGGGAAGGGGGGAATGAAGGAGCCAACTCAAAAAGGAGGACCAAGCAACCAAGCAATTCTGTTATCTTAAGGTGCCCACGCGACCCCACATGAAACAATGCCTGTGCCACAATGATAGTCTAACTTGATATACGCTAATGGAGTGTGAAGTCCATTCTTTGTTCAAATGTTGCGAGTGTCACCTGAGCTCTCCCCTCCAGTGTGTCCAGATCGTGGATGAGATGCTCTGTCTGAGCGGCAGTCTCTCCCACCCCGGGTACCTCTCGCTCCTGAGCAGACAGCTGCTGTAGGGCCGTCTCCATCTGCAAACAAACCCACAGCCCGGGCATCACTCATTGCCTGCTGATTTAGGATCGATTGATCAGCTGGTAAACTAATGCACTGACATGGTGCCACCAGGGTCAGGAATAAGAGGATTCCTAGTTCATGAATTAAATCACAGAACCGCACAACTGCAGCTCGGCCACATTGCTCTTGCTGTACCTCGTGGAAGTGTTGCTCAAACTCCCAGAGCTGGAGGTATTGCTTCAGTTTGAGCTGGTGCTTCTCCCAGAACCCGTCGAACGCAGTTTCCATGTCGTGGAGCTGAGCCAGCAACCTGAGGACAGACAGAATGAACAGCTTCAGGATCATATGCCTACAGGCCCGGCGGCAGAGTGTGCTACCGGGGCCCCATAGTTGTTTTTGGGGGGGGGGGGGGTGTCCCGTCATGGAAAAGGTCACTCTAGTCAAACAAGCACATCGCAATATAATTCCGTCCCTCGAAATGCGCAAATTAGAAAACGTCACAAACTGTGAGAAAAGGGGGACCCTGCAAAGGGGGTTGCTCATGGCGGGGGGTATTCATTTGCCTCTCCCTTGACACCAGCCTGCATATGGACAATCCTGAGATCAGTGGAATCATTAATGTACACTTTGAATTTACTTGAGCTCCAGGGAACAGATTTTACTGCATGGGGTAAAAAAAACGGCAGATGTTTCCAAAATAGGAATAAATAAGATTATTGATCAACCTGCCATCTAAGACATCTTTAAAGGATTAGTTAAAGAATAAACACATTTGTAGTGATTAAAAGTAACAAAGTAATTAATAACAACTTAAAAAAAGTAATCAAAATTGTAAACAATTGAAAACATTTTCACTATATAGTTTGGGATATTTAGGTAGTTCATAGCTGATTTTCCTGTACGTAATTCTAAGCAACTTTAGTGACAGCAAAAAAAGTTAATATTCATGAAAATTAACTGTGATTTCCACATATTGGTAATGTAGTAATTATGAGACATTTTTAAGTCATTCTTCTACTATTTCTAGCCCAAGCAGTGAAATATATATTGTGAGTGCATGCTGTTTGGTAACATGAACCATTTTTTTGATTTTCATTGTACTGTGCAGTGAAGCAAAGGTTAGTGTGCGCTTCGCTGAGCCCCGGGCGTCTCCTCTCTGCAGTCTCCTGTCTGTACCTGTGCACCGTGTGCCAGTCCTGGCTCACGTCCCATTCCTGCTCTGACTCCACTTCGGCACTCACAGACTCCTCCAGACTCGACAGCAAGTGTCTGCCCTCCCTCATCACTGAGTGCATGTCTTCCTGTGAAACGAGGGGGGAGCAGAGCGAGATTCATCATCACGAGAACGAAGCATCCCCAGGGGCATAGTGGAAGGTATATCTAAAATAATAACCATGGCTGGAAATACAGCAAGACTGCCATTGCATAGCAGTTTCATCCATTCCTGGTTTTACTATTAATAAGACACAGCTGAGCTTGTCACCTACACAATGGGGCTAATCAAGCCCTTAGTAAAACCTGGAATGGGCTTTGGAATGGATTGCATCACTGGCTTCATTCAGTTAGTGAAAGAGAATTATAGTAGCTTTAGATTGTATTTTCTTAGTTATATTTGCTCCACTATGCAACTAATACCAGCCACAACCCACTAATATCTCAAAATCCAAACAAAAAGCAAGGCACAGACTATAGGAGGAAGGCACGGCTAGCAATCAGCCCATTCCTAGTGCAGCCCTACCTTCAGCTGCTTGTACTTGTCGGTGTTAGCGATCAGCAGGTACTCGATGGAGATGATGTCATCGGGCAGCTCAGTCTCAGCCAGCTCTGTGCCGAACGCCTGGAGCATCTGAGCAATCTCCTTCACAGTCACTGCAAAGCTCTCGATGGCCTGCAGGGGGAGCCAGCAAGACAGGAGCTGATTACAGGGAAGTGGGGCGTAATGGACTTCTACGGTAAACCAGAAGTCCCTGCTGGTCCCTTTAGAAGGATCTACAGACGTACGGTAGAACTATATGTAGATTTGTCCCGCAGTACAATTACAAGACAGACCACTGCCATATGATGTATGCTAGCTTGGGGTGGGCCTTTCTCTCTAGAAGAGGGGACTGTCTCATTGTATCTCTCTGGCTCCTCCTTATTTTTAAATCAATGATTACTGATCAACACAAATAAAAATGCTCTCCGCTCTCAACACAAGATAAGGCTGTTTTTCTGAAGTAAAAACTGGATTGAGTGCTCCTTGGGTACGAACTTTCTCCAATCACATAAAACAATCCCAGCCTTCATTTGTTTTTAAATCTAAGATTATAACACATCTGGACACCAGATGCTATTGTGCCAGAGAAAACAGCGCCACCTATTGAGCCACCATAGACACAGCAGCATCAGAGCAGCTCATCCAAGCAATGACCAGACCCAACCCTGCTTAGCTGACTCTCCCTCCATTGGTTATCTACGGCTGAACAGTGTTAAGACTAATCATATTAATGGCATTGGATATAGTACCGTAGGATGCTTGGTCACTAATGCATGCTACAGAACTCAGACTGCGATTGTGTAATGTACCACGGACTAGGCGAGTGACATGAAAGCAGCAAGGTGTGTGTAATTGAGGTATGAGTGCTTTATCTCCTCATAGCCCAGTGTGGCCCTCCTGCCCGCACCGTGCGCAGGATGACCCAGTCGCTGTGGCAGTACTCCAGGGTGCCTCCGAACTCTGGGGTCAGCTGGTTCTCATCAATGTAGCGCAGCAGCTCGGTGACAGAGCTCAGCATGACCACCTGAAACACAAGAACTGGGTCTGAGGGAGAGGGAACTGGACCCAGGCAAGCCACAGAACCAGGCTGGTCTGCAGTTCCAAGGCTGCAGAATCACTTATTTTATATACACAATGCTTTAACTAAATCACTTTCATTTAGAAAAGGTATTATGGTAAATTGGACTGGGTTTTGCAGTACATTGCAGATTGCCATGATTTTTCCATGCTTACATTGTGCCTTTAGTATGCCATGCTTTTCTTGCAATTCTTTTCAACGATTTGACTATATAATACCCTAGTAACCATTTAAAATAGTGGTACTTCTGCACAAATGATTACATATTAGGGATGTGTAATCAATAAAAATAGAATCACTTGTCCTGTCCTTCAGAGTCCAAGTCCTATTATATGTGACTCTGCAACAGTTGCTGATGCATAGTTCTCCCCCTAGTCTCTAAATTGCTTTGGATAAAAGCATCTGCTGAATGACTAATTAATAATGAGCTCCAAATCACTTCCCCTTTAAGTGATATTAGTGACTGTGGATTCAATTTGGAATATGATGTCTCTCTTAAAGGGCAAGTCAGACCCGCAGATAATGTTTCAGCTCTTACTGGCATTTTAAGCATGAAGTCCTCTTGGCTGAAGCGGAAGCCGATGTCAGTGACAGTCCGCTGGAAGAAGCTGGTGGGACGCAGAACCAGGACCAGGTGCAGGTTCCCTGGGAAGGAGGCCTGGGGGAGGAAACAGGAATAACGAGGCACTGAGCACTGCCATCCGCGTCACACACATTCAAAGCGTGTACATTTCGGAGAACACTTTGAGTCAGATTTTGAACGAAACAGTTGTCATGCCCTTTAGAACCCTGGGTTTGGTATCATTAGCAATGTTTTTTTTTTCTGTTTTCATAAAAGTGGTGCAAATTTTACACTGAAGCAAAAACTTTATAAATCTAGCCTTGCACCAAAAACTGTGTTCCCTAGAGACCTCTTTGAGTGGCTGGCACCCATTTCAAAAGACATTTCGAAAATAAAAAATGCAGTGATCAGGGGTGGCGTGATGAACATGTGTGTGTGGGGCTGTAAGGTGGGCAGGGAGGGGGTTAATTCTATCCCCACCAGAAATCACAGGTGTGGCTGTTCCCCAATTAGGTAATTGAGTGCTAGGTGGGAGTGACTATCTGTGTAAAGGAGAGCAAAATCGTCTGTTTGGGGAGGGGTGCTTGGTGAGTTTTGACCTGTATGGTAGAGGTGAATCCCAACCTGCATTGTTTTGTTTAAACGTTTTATTTTGGTCCTGTTTATTTATTCCGGTTCTGTTTGTTGTTGTCCCCCCTGTGGGATTAGTAAATGTGTACTTATCTAACCAGCTTGGGCCGTGGTGCTATCCTGTAACAACAAAGTACTAAAACTAATGAAGGGTTGCTAACTCGCTATCAAATGACACCTTTAAAACGCAAAGGAACCATGAAAGCATCAAACGCAACACATCCCAAAACAATATCTGCAACGTTACTAAAATGTCAACCCAATTACAAAGCCATTAAAATGCCCATTGCTTGTCATTTTCTTGCTTTTTAATCACCACCTGGAGCAGCTATCGCTGAGCTGAGCTGGGCTGGGACGGGAGGGGGTGTTGTTAAAAGTGTGCTAATGCAGTGCATTCCAGCTCGTCACTGTCACAATGTGGACTTCCTTTCTGTCAGCTGAGACGCGTGAACGTGTAATTAACATCTCGCTGGAGACCACAGAAGCTGTCACTCTGCTCAGTGCTATATAGACTACAGTACTATAAGAGCGTTCAAAGAGCAGCTGTCCGGGGCAATCTATACAAATGTGTGAAAACGGCATAGAATGTGAAGGGGTAATGGTAACACACAGTTTTAAAATGTGTGAGGATGGCGATATGTTTTTTTTTCCTTAAACACGTACTTTGTGGTAAATGATTGACGGACATATGCACTCATTTTAATATATTGTTTTTTAAATACACTTTGCACTAACATCGTGTTTCTTGTCATTTCACATTGTCCCGAACCGGAACTCTACTTTGCAGGTAGAAACTTTCAGAAAACAAATCGTTAAATTAAATTCGAGTGCGTGACACGTGCCTCGTTAAACTGGCTCGTGTCAAACCGGGTCACTTACTGACCACTACTATACTGGAGTTTCCAAACGTGAGGGGTTTTTTTTCGGGGGGAGCGTGTTGTTGTACCACGATGTTTTAAACCAGCATTGCTGACATTGGGGTGTCCTGGAATACTAACCTAGCAAGCGAGCCCTGGTAATTAACAACATAACGCACTCTCCGTGAAATCTGGCATCCAAATGTAATCACGCCGAGATCTTCAGGGTAATATGCTTTAATGCAGGTGTTAATGCGCACTTAAAGCCCTATCTGAATCCCATGACTAAGCTGTATTATACAGCCAGCTACCTCTGCACCACAAAATGCCATAGACCAGTCCCACACAGTATCCTCTGTGCTACAGTAAAGCTCCAACACCGCTCTGCAGCATTTTTTACCCATTACATTTGAACTTGAGAAGCACAGTACTGTAGCAGTATAGAAATGATATGATCAGAATGACTTTACCGTGGTCCTCCGGAGCCTCGCCATGCCCGGCGGAGGGTTTGCCTCTGCCATTTCTGATAAGGGGGGCGGATAATCGGGGTCTTTCCCTCTCGCTGCCACCCGCCAACCGCCGCAGCCGCGGTATGAGAGCTCAGCTCCAGTAAGGGGGCCGGCCAGAAGCAGGCATCTGCAAAGCTGACGATGCCTTTGCCAGGAGCAGGGTGGCAGCACTGTGTCACCTACACAGTTTTGTTTTCAGCACGGAGGATGCTGCACCAATTCCGCAGAGAGGTCGTATACACTTTGTCTTCTTTTAATTAGAAACGGCGCGTTCTCACCACCTTCTATTTGAATTATTATATTTAAACATCTCTACGCACGTACGCAATCTGCCCGCCCGCTTCCCTTCCTGTGCCAAACTGACTAGCCCGTGATATAAGCTGTAACTCTCGGCAGCAGGTCAGCCCTGCAGTGAGCAGAGCATTTGGTAGGAAAAAACTGTAAGCTAACAAAGAAACATAACGTAACACGATTTATAAAAGAAATGTATTTACATTCAAGAATAAGGTCTACTTTGCTCTTGTACCGTTGTATGTATATGTATTTCAACCAATATTAATTAACTAAGACATTTTACCTATTTAAAATCTGACATACACAAAAAGTGTTTTAATCGTTCGTTTCTGGTTTTTATATATTTTTAGTTGGCGTATATGATTAAACGAACATTTAAACGAACATTTGGGCGAAATAATGGAGGAACGTAACTTTTCAAACAGGACACTTGAATATTCAGAAAGACGTTCCACTGTTTAAATATGAATCGACTACACCACAGACTGAACAGAGGAAACAGAGCACACGAAGCACCCCTGCTGGGAGCGTCAGATTTCAGCACCTCGGAGAGCGCATGTGGCTCCCCAGGCGTCGGAAAGAGAGTTTAGTTGAGTGTGTGTAAACATTTTATAATAAAGAACGTATACATGTTTGGCATGTAATATCTCCTTATTTTACGGTATTACTACTACATTAAATAAGATGACCATTGATGTTATACAGTTTAATCCAAAAATATGTTATAGTTTTTAAAGCGATATTTAAAACAAATAAAGTAGAAAAGAACAGCGTGTTCCAAATGCAGTGCAGAGTGTTCAGCCTTACCGCTATTTTGGAGAGGGTCGCTTTAATTGAGGCCCAGGTGTTCATCCTCCGGTCCAGGAGGAGAATGAATTTAATTTCGGGTTCACGTTTTCTGAATTAAAAAAAAAAAAAAAAAAAGACAGTTACATTCACTTTGCTGGCCTTACTGTCATCATGATAAGTAACCCCCGCAGTTTGTGTTTGCTACGTGTGTTACAGTTAAACCACAACTCCAGACATGAGCTCAAACGACTCTATATCACGTGTAGTGATGTGGTCAAACCCATTGTGCTGGTCCAGATACAAGCTGCCTGAGCTAGCACGTCACATTTAGAAAGCTTTTCCACAGGAGGGCGCTCTACACATCTTCCCCTTGTCAACCCTTTTCTGAGTGAACATAAAGGGTTACATTTTAACAGTCCTTTTCATACTATTTTTAATACCCGAATAAACAAATTTGAACCTGACATTTCAGAGAGATAGTGTCTTTATCAAGTATATGTTCATGCATTTGTGTTTGGATGATAATGCACGTGTATTTAGGATTCCAATCAATGCTGTTTACAATAGAGGGGTTTAGAAGAAACCAAATAAAAGCAGGTTGAATGTGCCTCAAGTAAAAGGAACAATGACTCACTAAATCAATACTTTGTTAAGGAGAACATAATGTAGCAATGTGGATTTTAGATACAAATCAACCTTCTAAATACCCCCCACACATGCAAATGCATGGGCATTGTTTGGGCAAGTACAAACATAGGCTGTGCATTGCTATCTTTGAAAGGGCATTACATTTGCTCATATTATAAGATTTATGATTCTTAACAGAAAGCCATGTGAACACATGGGGAAAAGGGACTTTTAGTTTGAATTTTAAGCAATGCATATTTTGTAGGGGACTATTGTTTCAAGTAAGTGCATCACCTCACTCTTTATGTAAACTGTTGTCTTCAAAAAGTTTGAAAAACATGATAAAAACACACACACACACACACACACACACACACACACACACACACACACACACACACACACATGCACATGCAAGCGCACACACACACACACACACACACACACACTTACATATTTAAATACAAAAAAACAGACACATGCGAAACACAAACACATACTCATGTTCACACAGACACACATTTTCAGCACACAGAAAACATGATTCTGGGTTTCCAGTTCCTCTGGAAGACATACTGCAGCAGAGCTGCTGGATTTATTTAACAGCACGTTTCTCGAACCACCACAGTTCTTTCACTTTTGCAGAAAGGAACTTTAAAACCACAGCTTTTGCACAATCCGGCAGAACCATCATTCAGCATTACATTCTCCTGAGCCCTGCACAGAGCAGCTCTGGGATAGACATCACCGGAGTGTCAAGCAGGGTCCTGATAGAATCAGGAGCAGGGAAGTGCCTCTGACCACTGATAGAGATGAGAAATGCTGACCATGGCTATCAATTCCTCAGATATCCCGGGAAGTATTTCTCCTGCACTGTAGTGAATACAGAATTAGCATGATGGCACTGCAGTGCAGGAAGGTACAGCATAGCCACGCACCGTGGAATCAAGGTTAAGTAGGTCAACACTTTTGTCAGCGCATCCTCCGGAACCTCGTTAAAACTGGAGCACTCTGGGAGGGTGATGACAACAGCAGAGTCCTCTCCTCGACCACCTGGAAAAAGCAAACACAAACACATTAAAGCACTGAGATATGAGGAGTGCAGTTCAGCTTGGATCTCACATTTATATAATGCTTTTCATGGCCAGCAAAGACTCCCAAGCACATTGACAGGCAATAATCAAACAATGTAAAAGGGGAATACATATGAACTTGTTTTATAATTTATGGGAGCACATTTGCCTATTTCAGTCACTGCAGCTGGTAATGGTTGCTTGCATTGTAAGGCACTATAAGACGATGCAGTGCATGGAAAGAAAGCTCTGTATAAATGTATAGATCATGAGATGTACTGAGTGAGTCATTGAAGGAACCTGCTCTTGCTCTGACTCCTGATCCTGCAGACATGCTGAGGTAGCAGTCATTAGATGCTATTACCATACGTGGCTATGGAGGTGTATGTGTCCCTAGTAAGCATCTACACAATTAGCTCTTTAAACAGTCAGATGTGTTCTAGGTAGCCACACAAATTGAACCTACCTTGCCAATTACTGGCTTCCTCAAACTCTCTTTTATTGCTTGGACAATAAATTCTACTGCCAGTTTTTTGTGTGTGTGAAGTTGTAACAGGTCTTTTCTCATAATATCTACACCCCATACTGAGTTACGTTCAAGGTCCGAGCTTGTGTATTGCCACGGAGACGATCTCTTGCTGGCATTCAGTCCCAGCTCCTTACTGACACTGTATGGAAAAGCTGTGACCAGAACACCTGGGCCATGATACAGCGATGGAAATAAGACTCCTATTGCATAGCAGTTTCAGGTTTTACTATGAACTTGATAAGCTTCTATGTATGGGTAACAAGCTCAGGTGTGTCTTATTAAACTTGTAGTAAAACCAGGATTGGATCAAACCGCTATGCAATAGGAGTTTTATTTCCATCCCTGTGCTAGTGTAGGTGAACAACCCACATCTCTGCTTCATGCAGATGATTGAACAAGGTTACCAAAGAGATTGCAGGTAAATTATCAACAGTTCTTACCTGAGAGATACGCAATCTGCTTCTTCATGTGCTCAGAGATGTCCTGCAACCTCATTGGAATGTCAACTCCTGCCAGGAGAGAAGAGCAAACTGTTAGACTGGAGCCTCGCAGCTCACAACAAACACCTTGGATAAGGCTTTGTGTGCACAAGAACACTGACTGCAGAAAATCCACTTACCCTTTCATTGAATTCAATTGATTTCATTGGTATGAAGTTTGGTTACATGGAATAAAGAGCCAAAAGATATACAATGAAAGTCACCATATGAAAATGAAAAGATAGCCGTATCATTCCAAACGTTAAGAATCAACACTTACACATTTTAACATGTGTTGGGTCAGCACAATACCAATACAATATTTGATAAACATAGCATATATATATATATATATATATATATATATATATATATATATATATATATATATATATATATATATATATATATATATATTTATATAGTATTATGATGGATACACGCAAGCACCCCTATTGGTTACCTAGTTTATAAACATTTGACTGAACCCAGGATAATCTCCATTGAAAGTGTTTAGTGCAATGTAAAGAAAGGTGGGCATAACCTATTTGTGTGTGTGTGTGTGTGTATGTGTGTGTGTGTGTGTGTGTGTAATATGGTCCTAGCCTGTGCTCTTTTAATACTTTGCTCTTTGGGTCTGATAAATAACTAGTATTAGAATGAGTGTAAGCTACATGTTTTTCCCCTACCTCTTAAAACTTGAAATGACCTCTCAACATGCAATCGTTCAGGAATATCTCCTCCTTATTGTAATGCTGGCTTCGTGCTTTCCTGTTTTTTGTTCTATGAACGCTTATCTTCTGAGTGCCACTGGTCTTTCCACATTAACCACCCTATTAACAAATAAGACTGTTCTCATTCCTGGGCAGCAAACGTCACAATCATAATGGTGAGTCATGAAGTGTCCTGAGAGAACAGGTGTGCCTGGCAGCTCCGCAACACTGCCCCCTAGTGCTGTTATTCCTGGAACACAGGGGAATGTCATTAGACCTCTTATGACCCTTTAAACACCTGCTGTCAGCCTAAAATACTAATGGAGCAGATTCTTCTCACAGCATTTTTATAAGCAAAATTGGTGCTTGTAATGTTTTTGGGTTGATGAAACACGTGAGACTAATTCACCTGCAACAACCAGACAGATAACATGCAGAATGGTTGCTGTAATTGGTTTCCTCTGTAGTTATTTCTAACCAGTTTTTAGGTAAATTCACTGCTAGCTGTTGTTCTGGTGGTCTCGTCTATGATTTCTTTCATCCAGCATATCATGTGATGCTGTGATATTTTATAACACAGGCGGAGCCAACAGCATTCAGAACAAGAAGAGAGGTTAGAGAATAAGAATACAAATGCCACTTGAAACCATTTATACTCTCTAATAATCTGGGGCTGACAAGCCACCCCTAACTGCAGGTCAGTGCCGGACCCCTCCCAGGCAGGGACTGCCACTGGGGCTGAACCGTACTAAATTGTTGTGCTTTTTTTACCTGGATTTCTAGCCCTCATTGGGGACTGATCTGGGGCCAGCAAACCCACTTCTCTGTGGCATAAGCCTGTCCAAACAAGGGCCACAGGTTCACAGTGCACCAGCCCTTTTGGGCGCAAGTAGCTGTATAGCTGTGCAAACCGTATCAAGCTTCACTAGGTGTTCACTGTTAACAGCTTAATAATATGTAATAATATTGTACTCCTGTCAATATCATGGAGCGCATTCCTCACACAGACTTGTGACCATTGCACACACAGTCAGGTATTTGTCTGAAATGTATGGTTATAAAGTATTTTGGGGTTTGTACTGTTTTCAAGGCTTGTATTCCTGAAACGAGAGTTTAAAGAGAATTCCACGACTGATAGAGCAAACGCAGATAGGCTGCAATTACCAGCTATTTACTGAGGCAGGTGACTGTACTGTAGGTCATGTTTAGATCTCAGATATCACAAACTGGTTCAACTCGACTCCTGCACGGAAGGCCATCAGAACAAAGGAACCGAAATTAAATAGATATCGACTTTATTGTTTTTGTTTTCTTAAAATTATCATTAAGAAATTGAAATTAAAATATCGTGTTGGAAATGCTGAAGGAATTGTGTGTTTTCGTTTCGACAAAAACTAAACACAAAGTATGAGTAGGTGTCCATGTGTAAAATTAAAAATAATGATACTTTAAAAAACGTAGAGCTCTCTATTAGAGACTGTGAGGTTTGTAACAGGTGTTACAGAAGGTGCGCCTACACCGAATAGAATACAGTGTCACATCAATTAAAGAAGGTCCTGTACATTACTATTGTTACACTTAGAATTTTATAATACTTATTATATTGGTCACGACCTTTATGAAAATTGCATAAGCATACCAAAGGCTGCTTTATTCTTTAATCAAGCAACTGTCGCCTAGGCGATTTTTAGTCTCTGATCACGTGATTGTCTCGCCATCCCAGAGGAAGTAATCACCACAGATGAATACGAACGTCTCTCAATTGTATTCCGTTATGAAACTATAAAATGGTTAACTGGCATTAACACTGAAATAATAATAATAATAATAATAATAATAATAATAATAATAATAATAATAATAATAATAATAATGTCTCCTGCATTGGCAACAACAGTTTTTAGTATGCGTCCAGTCCTTAACGCTTTGTCAATAAGACTCTATACTGTAAGAGACATTAAAAGATGAAAGCTTAAGCCTTGAGTTGAGCTTGTATGTTATCTGCTGTACCAGCATATAGCAGCCTGTCATCATTTAGTTAATGAACTCAAGCTAAATATTTCATGAATGAACCTGTCACCCCACACAATGATTGTTGCTCTGAGGGCCTCTTAACAAAGGGAGCACCTAATCCAATAGCTGTGTCTGTATTTCAACGGCCCCTGCTGCACTATTTCTTCCCAAAGCATGATCTGGAATAGTTCCACAATGTTTGGCAACAACAAGGGGCTTGCTAGCCCACCATTAGCTTATTCTTGTAGGGGTAAGGTGTTTGACACCATCGATTCCTCAGCTGACCATTTCATTCCCCTCATAAAACAAAGTACCATTCAAAGAAATCAGAGCGTTAAACACTAAAGCGACTCGATCATTTGAACCTGTCCTCGTAGTTCATATCATGAAGTTTACTTCAGTGTTCATGATTGACTGCATTTCTATAGTGAACTGCAATGGTTAAGCTTTGCAGGTTTGTGCTGCATTGTGAAATAGTTATTACTGATTGCACACTGTAAAGGCTATAATTATTGTTACAATAGTATAGAACAATATATTCTAGGCATCTTCACAGGCAAATAGGAACAACAACAGGGCCCCATCTCTCCTGTACATCATTCCATATTTTGATCTATTGTTCCCATGGTGATTTCCATGAGTCTTCTGGAAACTGGTGCATCAAGAGCTTCATGCTTTGTGCTCAGATTCATACATTAACCCTACAGCATGACTTACCCCTTAACGTCCATTAGAAATAGCAGGGTGTCCATGTGAACTTGCAAATGCTTCTGCACATTAATAAATGGGTGGGTGTTTTGGGGGGGGTGGTTTGTTTTAATATTCTCACTTCAAACTTATGCAATACTTTAAGAATTCAGCCAGAGTGCAAGTCTTTCCAGGTGTATGTGGTAAAACGTCAGGCCCAAACTTCATTAATAATGTGGCTCTGTGTGATATTGAGTCCCTCCATTAAACACTGCTGCTATCATCTTCTCATTGGTGAGCTGTTACTGTACTTTACGTCTTGATAGTTGCTTACCTTGTCAAATCCAGTCTTCTCAATTAGTTGCACACAAAATCTCATATTACCTGCCAATGTTACCCAATACACAGGCAATCACCATCCAATATGGTGTGCATTTCAATTCAGACTGCCTGTGCTGTATTGGAAAACAATATGAACAAGCCGTCATCTGATATAGAAGTATTGCATAATTCAGCAAAGATTATCCTGAAATCCGACTGATTTCAGATTGATTAAACACACAGAGGTACGCCCATGTTGTGAATATTAAAAAACAAAACAAAAATGAAGCTCTCAAAGCAGCAGGAATTATTGACAAAGTTCGAAATAAATGGCATCTTCATACACTGCCTCTGTGCTTATCTGGGAAATGCTATGAGCGCCACTTTTAAATAACTTCAGCCTTCAGTAGGTTGCTTATCATTATGAGATATACTTTAAAGATTGGTGCAAACATGAAAAATGACCTTAAATGGAAAAAACTGGGAGCAGATAAGTTTATTTCTGCAAACTGGGCATTACTTGTAGGAAAAATGTCTAAGTTCCAAACTCTTTTCACATGACTGGCTTCTGCCCTTGATCTGCGGGCATGCAGGTAGCTGCTATACTTGACTGGGTTCACAGAGGTGAGGAGCTCTCAATTATAACTCATTCTAGAGCTCAGAGCTCTAACCTGGACCTGTAACCTGAGAGCGCCACAAACATGAGGAAACACAACAACATTTCCACACAGGTGCCAGCGAGGCACACAAACCTGGGAAGAACAGCAAAATAAACTACTGTCACTGCATGTAGATTTCCAGCACCCACTGTCATTCTAGTTACCGGTAGTTGGGTTCTCTAAACAATTTAAACAATTTGAATTTCCACCTCCTGATTTTGCTACACATGCTTATCATATTCAAATATGTGCCGGGATTCATAAAACAGGCAAATGACTCCTGTGCAAATTGGCTCGTCTCTCTGACTGATTCAATTCTGTCCAGCCCCTTGGAAAGCAACATCTGTGACCTTGAACTTGCAGCTCTTCTGGCCAGACATTGAATCTGGAGAGCTGTGGTGATCCTGAATGCACAAACGCTGTGACTTGATCTTGCGCAATGTGGAGGCAGATAAATCAAAAAGAAATACCTTGGCACAGTCATATATAGAGGAACAAAAAACAAAACAAATAAATACATAAATAAATACTAAACTTCCAGCAGCATGAGCCCACCACTCCCCTATATCCGGAACCCCGCCCCTATATTCCTAACCCCTCCTCTATATTCCTAACCCCTCCTCTATATTCCTAATCCCTCCTAGTAGGATGCAGTAATCGTTTGCCCCTGCTGCTGCTGCTGCTGCCGTATGCTTTGTTTTCATTGTAAAGATCATACACAAACACACACACACCTGTTTCTGAGGTACTAATTGTACCCGAGACAGTGGGAGGAGTTCCTCTCAAACAATAGGCATGATTGCAAAAACTGTTGCAGCACCAGGAAAGGTTGCTCCAACACCTTTTAAAGTGACATGCACCCACACGGTTTATTGTTAAGCTTTCTATTAAGTGACAGGGCATCACCTTTGAAGACTCAAGTCTTTTTCCCTTTAATTTGGGAATGGGAATTTAACTTTTTGTGAACTTTAAGATCCTGTGGTACTGATATATTAACCTAGCAACACATGCACAAATAATTTCCCCCTCCAGAGATTAAGATAAAGGGCAGACTGGGGTTATAATTAGAGAATTAGAGGAGTTCTAGCTCATCATACAAAAGACTTTTTCCTTTAAGAAAATAATGAAGAAGAAAGCAATGCTCCCCGTCGTGCTTAAATATAAGGACTCCTTGCTGGATGTTTCCAAGCATGTTTAACGTGCAGAGTTTAATTTACTGGCTGCGACGGCAATAAGGAAAGCAAGATTGGTATCTGAATAACTAAACAAACCTGAACGAGAGATAGATACAATGTGAAACTGTTACAGCTCACATCAGAACAACAACTGCTACTTTTGTTCTTTAGAGCTAAGACTGATGGGCAGCTTTCTGTGTTTATGGGTCAACTGCCTGTAAAAACACTTTAAACACATAAGGCGGCGAATAAGCTGGGATGCAGTCAGTACCCTGCACACAGTACAGCACTGTATTTGCAGCTATGCAGTTCAATTAGAGCAGAGCTAAGACACTTAGTCAGCTGCTCCAGCTGGTACCGGTTGCCAGCAGCCTGTATACAGAATACAGACACAGCAGCGAGAGGAGGCCGCACAGCGCAGTGTATCGTGTACTCACTCTGCAGTGTGGCTTGCAGCTCCGAGCCCGCCTGCAGCAGGCTGTAGTAACTCTCCATTTCCGTCTCCGAGATCTGTACCAGATCCTGCGGCAGTGCTCCGAAGTCCTGTCCTGTAATGCTGGAAGCGCTGGGATCAGATTCCATGGGTCTTGTAGTTCCAAACTGCCTCACATCCCTGCCCTGCTTCTGTCAGGAAGTGGCTGGCTTTCTAAAACAGCCAACTTCTCACTCTAGAACAGGGTAGCATAGGATGCTGCTACTTCAGATGCATTTATTTCCCTGCGCCAAATCTTAAGTCACCTTGAGCAGGCAAAAATGTAGATATTTATACTCCAGAGAGGGAGATACAAATCGCTGTTGAGAAATCAATGGAAAGCTAGCACCCAAAGCCATGTATCTTGCTGCAGCATTACCGGCTAAATCCGAGAAGTGGTGGCGTTTGCAAAGCGGCCCAACCGTTGAGTCGTTTTTTTAAAAGAAATATCCCAAATAAATGATACAGAGCAAAATAGTGATCAGACACCCCAGGCAGTTGCTCCTCTCCAGTCCTCCTCAGCTCTGACACAAGCTCCCTGTGCTTCAGTGTGTCAGCTCTCAACTGCGGGAGACACGTGCTTTTGAAACTCTGCCAGCTCCCTCCAGGGTGATTTTAATTCGTTCAGTGTCTGCTCGTCTCCTCCTGCTCCGGCACAGCTACTGTACCTGCAGTCCTGCTGTGACAGCCCTGCCTTGTTATTTGAGTTTCAGCCAACATCACTCCTCCTCCTCTCCTCTCCTCTCCCTCTCCCTCACAATTACACCTGTTCTGTGGACAGACTAAACGGCCCTGCCCATTGATCTGCCAGCAGGCACTGTTTTCAAGAGCAGTTCTAAGCTACATTCTGATCTCCTACTCACAAAGCGACGGGCTTAAGCTGGGGATTCCCTGCAGGAGTTCCACTTCCATATTCGAATTACTGTATGTGTCGGATACATAAAGATGCCTGTGTGTTTGTTTGTGTGTACAGTAAGAGGCCCTGTCCATTACTCTTATTGAGATCCCTGTAGAACAGTGAGGTCCCATTTCTGTTTTTCAAAGATCATAGGAAGTCTCTTCATTCATGGTTTTGGCTTGGAGCATTGCATTTAATTGTTGGCAATAGATATATCTTTTACAGGGGTACTGATCAACAAAGACAAGACAGTTGCTCTACTTAGAAGTGTGCATCTGTCTCTTGCAGATAGTTAAACCATAACTATGAAACACTGCCTCAATCATTGTCTCTAAAATAAATTAGATGAAGCACACAAACCTTTCAGCTACATATTTAATAGAGCTTTGTGGATTATTTGTTTTACGTCTGCATAGATGTACAAATTGTGTGTCAGGGAAGGGATAGGCAAGTCAGACAAGTGTAATAAACTTGTGTGGAGAAAATTCAGGACACCAGCGTATTCCTCTACCCCTCAGAAAAGCCTCTGTACACTACAAATAAAATAACCAAAAGAATGATCTGCACGAGCCCAACCCTGCTGCCACCTTCTCAATACAGACAGCAACAGACCCGACCCTGCCACACACACTGCACCTTGACACATATAACAATCGCAACGCACAGCCCACACACACCCAACTGCTTTCTGTGTTACAAACAAGACCTACCCAGCGGAGAGGTAAACCACACCCTGGAACTTGAAATGGGCAACAAATACTGAGAAGTGAAGAAGAAATGAAAACACAGCTGCAAATCTATTTTTGGAAACAGAGTTTCGAATTCTTTTCAGAGCTCAGCATAACATTTCCATGTTTATGTACGTGTGCCTGTGCTTTTGTGCATGTGTATGGGTGTTGTTTTTTGAATGTCATGCGTGGCTAATTTTCTATTTATAGGGCTTTACCATTAGTGCAACAGCAACACTGTGGTTTAAGAACAAATGCTGTAGATATGGAACAATGGGACTGCAATGGATTACCAATATGTATTGGTTTATACATTCTGATTCACAAGCTGCATTGGTGTTGGGTTACAAATTGAAGAAATTTACTAATTAAAAAAATAACTTGGTTCCTAGCATCTCCACAGGCAGATTGAAATATAAAATGCATCTGTCAAGTGAGGCAGCTTTTAGGAAGATCGCAACACGCTTTGTGCAAACTTGCATTTACAAACAAAACAAGCATTTGGAAGTTTCCGAATCAGAAGACCAGCCCGAACCACAAACACACACATCACTTTTGTTTCCAATCTTTCATTTATTATTATTTAAAATGACATCAATGACAGACATTCATTTGAGATGTAAAAGAAGCCTTCTTAAAAGCAGACTCTTGAACGGGTTCCTGTGATATGACTCCTGGTGCAGGTCCATAGTGTACAGGCAGTGGTTTGAGTCACTTAGTTGTGTGGTCCTCCCCTCTCTCTGAAAGTGGAACGGTGGCACAGAGGTTTAGCTCTATTTAGACAGCACTGCTGCACATGCATTCTGGAAACAGTCTTCTGCTCACAATCATAGCACAACTGTCTTTTTTTTTCTTTTTTAAATAAAGCAAACACACACCTTCATTGAAAGATTAAAAATACAAGTTACAAAATTGCATTATGAGGATGCGTTTAGTTGAACATTTTTATAAAGTGTTAGAAAACGTATTCTACAACACAGACTCCTTGCAAATCCTGCCCAGGACTTCATGGATCGACTAAAACCGATCAGAAGATGTGTGATGGTGTTAAATGTCATGTTCTGCTTTCTGTGTTGCTCACTTAGAAGCACTGCCCATTATTAAACACAAACTGGAAGCACAGCCACTGCTGCTGCTGCAGTAAGGCCATAGTAGCACTATAATTCTGAATCAATTCAGAAAAATAGGAACTGGAACCATCACACTCCTCTGTTTATCCCACTTCTAAACCAATTCTCTATTTTTGAAACTGACCTTTTCTGCTAAAACACACATCAATTGGTCCAGTATTGGGAATGTTGGTTTTCAACATGAAGAATGTCCACAATGTGCTGGGTAGTTTTAAAATAGACACACTGAATTCATGAAAAATAAGCACACTACAACAACAAAACTAGTAGGACCAAATTAACCTACACACTGATAATGCTGAGGGGAGGGGCCTGCACGGTCAGAACACCAGAATGCCCCGCCTTCCCAGCATTATTCATGAGCAGGCTTTTGCCATTGAGCCAATCACATACAAGAGCAGGGCATGACTCCGCAAGTAATCCACTGACCCACAAGACACATTTCTACAGAGTATAAATGCATCACAATCTCAATAATATTAAGAATATATAAAATACAGTACAATTATTAAGGTCAATTATACATTTCAATAAATAAGAAAATTAACAGAGTTATGAACATAAATATGGATCATCCAGTCACATGTAATCTGATTTAAAACATGTTTGAATGGAATGTAATTTCTGCAAAATGCATGAGATTAAACAAAGATGCACAACCTCATGAGTCAGGAAAATCATCTAGGACACTGAACTGGCACTTCTGTAATGAAGAATGGAGGGGTTGGGGGGGGGGACAGTATCTTGCTTAATTAAAACAGGTTATACACATATTGCAAAATGCACACAAGCACAGTTTCAATAGCGTTGTCTCCAGAGCTAGTTTGACAGTGCCGTCTCATTAACACTGCAATCTCAGACTGCCACATTCAAGCCTGGCTCCTCTATTCCCTTTTGGGCTTCTCTTGGATCCCCTGTGGCCTCACCGTCCGCGCTTTTCTCATCTGACCCCTAAGTGGGTCGTTAACCGTTTGTTTTTGATGGCTGACCCTCTGAAGAAGTGTTGAGGTAAGGATGGAAATGGAAACTAGCTCCAAAGACAAGCTGAAGGGAACAGAAGGGCAATATATAAAATATTGGCCCAAAAGAAAACCCCTTTCAGCATATATACATTTTGTAAGGGTGTGGTTGGCAATGTGTTTTTTTTTTTTTTTTGTTCAAGCTAGGATTTGAGAAGAGCTCAAATGGCAATAAGAAGTCTCTCAAATCCAGTTTGCAACTCCTTGAATGATACAGTATAGATAATATGCTGAAAGGGAGTCCACTACATTCATGTATAAAAAGGCGGTTGGACAGAAATATAGCAACAGCTGCGTCTACAGCATGGCCGCCAGGACAGCGCTGGTTTGACATGACGAGTTTGTGACAACTCCTCAAAAGACCACTTCCTACAGTCCCTTCATGGAAGTGGAGGGAGAAAATCTGCAGCAACTACTCAAAATTGGCCACTGATTAAACATCACCGGAGACACTGTTTGCATGGCAAATGAAAATGGGTCATGTGGCAGCCCTTTCAAACCCAGTGTTTGCTACACATCGCAGGTTTTTACACTGTGCTGTCCGCCCCTTGTACTTACACACTGCACCTCTACTTCCCTTCTTTGCACACCACATATTTTATTTCTTTGATACAGGAATCTTCTAAAATCGACTGCAGTGAAATGTGGAGCCTCCCGGAGATTACACTTTCTTTTCATAAAACACGTTCTTCCAAACAAATCCATCACCCCAATAATAATCATTTAAATCCCAGCAGAATCATTGAAAATTGTTCAGCTGTTGGACACTGTATTGTCAGACGCCCCAACCCCCCCCCCCCAAAAGTTTAGAACTGGAATTGCTGGAAATAATCGGTCTTAAGTTACTGGTAAGGCTTGCCAGGTCAGTGGGCTGTTGTTCTGTGAGAGAAACAAGGTCGACCGGACTGCCTACTGTCTCTGGAACTGGGCCAGACATGAATCATCTGCTGGAATTGCCCTGAAACCCGGTCATTAGGCGTGACTGCGAGGACAGTGCGCCGCTGGGCAAGGTGTTGATCACAGCCGAAGATTAAGTAGGGCACCTCCACGCTGCACGATGTGCTGGCAGCCTTCCGGATAGCCCTCCCTGTTCAGTCCAGTTCCTTGAAGAGTTTGTATGACAGCGAGGTGATGCTGGCACTCTGCAAAGAATGAACAAACCCGTCAGCCAGGCCCGCAATGCGGAGCGGGAACTTTCCTTTTTCAGTAGTGATTTTTCAGCCAAAAAGAAGGTGAAGTCAATACATTGCAAATCATAAGAAAGAAACTAGATTAAACAACTAGATTTCACAAAACGCTTAACTTATTAAAGAGGCAGAAGTAAAAATACAAAACAAAGGCTTTCTCTCTGTTCAAGACTGGGGGACGGTATAACCTCAACATCACTCATCTTACAAATTCACATTTTCACCAGAGAAGTTTTAAAAACAATTAAAAAATAAATAAAATCATACTCCTCCAATAAAATGTTATTGTAAGCCATTTTCTATATATATATTTTTTTAATATCAGGGTTGCACTACACTTGGGTAAAACTGAAAATCATTTCATATCTTATTTTTTGCAAACCTCTACAGAAGAGTGTTGTTTGTTCATTCAGTTCTGCCATTTCAATAGTTATCAAAGCAAACCAAACCCTGAGCTCCTTTGGTTAGCCACTCAAGTACCAGTCTACACCAACAGCACTGCATATTAGCAAAGAAACCTCAGCAGAGGAGATCAGCATGCTGTGAACAAGCCAAACACTGCAAGAGCCTGAAGGTGCAATACTTACTTTCCAAAGCACTGCAGTGACAGCACAGCTTCATCACTCAAAGACAAAAAGAAGCCTGCATTGCACCTTTGATAAATTACATCATAGAACACAACACCGAATAAAACCCCACACCAGACATTATTAGAATTGGATCAAAGGAAATAAAAAGGAGACTCGATTCAATTCAATAACAACTCCTGCTGGGGCACTAACTTTTTTTCAGATGTGATTATATATTTTTTCTGCCAGGAAAGTACATCATAAAATCAGGAGCACATAGATAATCAAAGCACCCCAGATCGATTTTGTTAAGTCTCAGAATCACAAACAGGGACTCGGAGCTGAAGAAATATAGCTCATGAATAAGGTACCGGGGGGCGTGTCTTTAAGGGTGAGAAATTGAAGCCACTCCCCCTGACATACATTATTAATAAGCTTGTTTTCATTTCAGCCAATCAGCAGAGGCCCGGGCGGTCTCCAATCAGGGATGAGATTTTGTTTGTATTGAAATGTTGGTAAGATCCTGGTACACTGAGATGTCTGCTCAGTAGCCCCTGCAGAGGTTGCCTCAGCAGAGGAGTGCGAGTCTCACAGCCAGCAGGGTCCGGCACTGGTACCTGTTTAAAGGACAGTATTGGACTCATCTGAAAAGTTTCTGAACAGCAGGGGTCTGGCTGGAGATCGGGGCGACAGGGGGTTTCCTGCTCTCGACTGGTCTGGATTCTTCTGGAACTGCGAGGCAAAAGACACTTAAAAGCACAGCCAGCACCTCTGCACAGCTCCCCAGTGCCTGGGGGGCTCCGCCACACTGAGGGGCTCCTTCCCCATGCAGGGTCCTGACATGTGCTGTACCTGTGCTGATGTGGGTTGTACAGTATGCTTTACCACACTGGCATACAGATCACTACTAATACAGATAACAGAGACAGGACTCTCATGCCACATGCACGTAGAGCATGCACATGGCTAGGTTCATCTCAGGCTGCAGGAAATGTATTAATAGTTCAGCCATGCCTAAACAAACTTATTAAACCCTCCACAATGGAGTCATTCATAGAACACACACGATTCTGCCGTGACTGAAGTGGGCTAGTTTAAAAATGTGCCTTTTAAATTATGTAGGATATTACGAGTATCCATTTAAAAAAAAAAAAAAAAAAAAACCAGTACATGCATAAATAAATATTCTACTAAATAAATCAAATCCATAAATAAATAAATAAATAAAAATATTTCAGTGTGCGATTTATACAGTAACCTGCAGCCTGAACGTTAACATAAAAAAAAAAAAAAAAATCAGGGCAAAAAATCTTAGTCTTCTTAAAAAACCAAAGGAAAAAGATATAGACAAACCGAACAAGCAAACAAACAAACAAGAGAACAAGCAAAGCACCTCATTCACTCCATGAAAAACTGTGGCTGCTGGGCGTCTGAGAGAGCATGAAGATTGTGGAGATCCCAGAGGAAGGCAGACGCCGTTTAACCTACAGCACGACGCGAGAGAGAGAGAGAGAGAGAGAGAGAGAGAGAGAGAGAGAGAGAGAGAGAGAGAGAGAGAACATAGAGGAAAGGAAGACTGAAAAGATAGTATAGTACACTCACAGAAAGCAGCAGCCACTTTAAAAAGGTGGAACAAAGAACTTATCTTCTTTGTATAACGGCATTCAGGGACTTCCAGAAGAGCAGTTCATTTTCAGAGACTGTTTTACTTCACTGTATATGACAGTCTATCCTACAGAGTCATGGGTTTGAAAGAATGATTTACTCCTGAACAGCTGCACGTTGTGGTCTGCGAGGCTATGCAGCCATTTACTAAGTGGATTATTCCCCACCCAGTAAGACAGGCTACTCTCGTAGAGTCACACTGTGTTACCGAAGGATGCGCGTTTGAAATCAGAACAAGATTCAGAGACAGCGTTTGGGAGTCATGCTTTAAAATGGTTCTGCACTAACCAAATCCAGTTCTGGCACATGTTTGACAACTGTCCCTGTGCACACTGTGTGCTCGCAGCCATGTGGACGACTGGCACATGCTGTTCATGTGCTCTGGTGTGGGAAAGTGAATGGAAGAGTATTAGAATATAAGTGGATAGTAGAGAGGAGATTAACCCAAAAGGGAGCAAGTTTATCTTGGCAGAGGGGAGTATTTGGTGATTTAGCTGCTCGGGTAAAGCAGCCCGACCCTTACCTGGTGGCGGTCTGGCCCCTGCGGCCGGCGGATGACCCCGATCACAATGTCCGGCAGCAGACTGACCATGACGAGAAGGATGATGATGAGCCAGGCCGACACCGAGCTCAGCATGTTAGCGAAGACGAAGTAGAGACGCTGCTGCTGCATGAAGGGCCTGCAAGGTCACCAAGGACAGGGCCGGTTCAGCCGCTAGGTGAGCGCAATTGACATCCTATTACACTGAAAGCTAACGTGCCAGATTCCTCACCATATGATTCCTCCCCAGAAGAAAGAGAAGAAGATGTAGAAAGCTAGTGAGCCCCATATGGCAAAGTGGTTGACCCAGGTCCAGTGTCGAGTGTCCATTGCCAGCTGAATTGGGAGCGGAGAAGAGAACGGGGAGATATGGGGTGTGGAATCAGAGTTGATATCAATAAATAAATAAATAAACTAAACAATTTAATGTAATAAGTGATAAAGGACTGGATAACCAAACAAAAGTCACTGACGAAAGGTTTGTCGAATTTCATAAGTCAAGTTTCTTTGGAGAACTTGTGGAGTGTTATAACAGATGTATTTACCTTGAGGGTTACTGTAAACACTAGAACTGTAAACACAATTGTTCCAAAAGTCCAGTTTCCAAAAACCTGGGAGAGGGAGAAAAAGAGAACAAAAGAGCATATATTTAGACATGCTGAAAAAAGGTATGTTATTTAAACAGTTGTAGCAACATGTGGGGACATGTAACGCTATATTTTTCGGAACCCCGCTACTTACACTTTAAATGAGATGGGACATGAATTGAGATAATGCATGGGGTATTGGCAGTGGGCCACGTTCTCCTAATCAGAACACACTGTTCTACCTTTATAGCACAGCTCTCACAATAGGTACACTCCACCCATTTGGTACAGTACAGCTAGTCTGACTGTCAGCAGTCACAATGCAATCTATCTTCTCCATACAGCAGTTATCAAACGCTTTTAGCAGGTCATACAAAACAGTTATTATGCAAATCATAACAGCTGATCATCTAAATGACTTTTTCAAACAAGCTGGCTGATAAGAGCTGGTGACCTATTCGAGTGATCTTAAAGGCATGCTCTACTGAGCCTCAAATAGCAGGAACAAAAAAGAAAGAAAAAACACAGGGGGTTCCCCAATACTGACCTGCCCGTTGTCCGCCAGGGCGGGGTTCCAGAAGAGCTGGTACACCCCGAAAAAGAAGATAAGCCCCTCGAAAAGCCCCAGCACTGTCCAGTACAGGAAGGGACCCCAGCGCAGCATTGCATTCTTAGCGATCCCTCTGTACACAGAGCGAGAGAAACAGGGTTCATACAGAGATGTCTTCTGCAGCAGGATAAACAGCTCACTCATTACACCACGTGGTTAACAGAGACACAGCAAGTAATCAATTATTGACCACCGTTGCTTTTTGCAAGCTTCATGGAAGCTTTCCCTGGTGCCTCACGCACACGCAGCTCGCTACCCAGTCACATGTTTTACTCGCCTGCTGCCAGACTCAAACTCTTCCGTTTCTTTTTGTCGGTGTCTTCTTTGCTTCTTGCTCTTGAATAACAAAGTGTTCCCAAATGCATTGATTATTGGTGATCACCACTGTACCTTTCTGACACTCATTTACGAAAATGGTTGTGGATTGCACCTCTAATGGCTAAAGATACTTCAAAATAAAGTCAGCCACAGCTCACAGAAACTATTGAGGATTTCCTTTCTACAAGACAGCCCAAGTAAAAGCGGGTTTGTGTTGTTAGCCCTGACCAGCAGTAGGGAATTGCAACACGCAATCACTGCTTTGTAAGGCTACAACACAGACGCTATTTAAGACATCCATGTGTGTTCAACACAGGTCAACAGTGGTCCAATCTGTGATGCTCTTGCCGGCTCACTGGCCTGTCCTGGTGCTCACCCTGGCTCAGTGCTGACCCCTACCTGTAGAGCGAGGCGTTCTCCTGCAGGCTCTCAATGCAGATGTGTTGCTCCAGTAGACTGTAGGCCACGATGGGCATGGAGGTGAAGCAGATATTGTACATCGTCAGGTAGGCAGCGTCGTACAGGGGCTGGGAGGAGGGAGGGGCACCAGGGGTTAATAGGAACACACACACACACACACACACACTGTAAAGTTTTATTGTACTGTGTTTATATATGTATACAGATGTACATATATAATGCACACACACACACTTTGGGAGCAGGAATGGGAAAGTAAAAGGAAGGATCCTGAATGCTGTGGTCAGAATTCTCCTGTGTTCAAGTGAAAGGTTTGCAGCTCTGAAGGTAGAACTTCTGCTCAGCACACATGTACATACACTGCCCTGCAACTAGTAAGGGTTTGTCGTTCTTGTTTGATTATAGGCATTGAAATAAGAAGACTGTCCAGCTTAGTGCTCACGTACTTACTTGTTGAGAGAATCCACAGAACAACTGGTATAAGAATTGAGGTAAAATGAAGCAAAGATTCTGGAAGAGAAAGACAACAAGTTTGAAGTGAGCAATCGGGTAAACGGGTCCCAGTGTGAAAATGATCACAGCTCCATACCTATCCCATCTGCCTTTGGATAATAACTGTAGAACTCCAAATAACAAGCATTTTTCGAATGCTTCTGCATTTTCTTGGAATAATTCGCCACTCTGGTGCAAATGTTTTAAACAAGTTGCCATGTACGTGTGCTAAACTAGAAATTAAACAAAAAAATATTAAACTGGGTAAGAGGTGTGGTAAAACCATGGATCATGCCTCTTTCCCAGTCCCTCAGCTCTAACCACTAGAGCACGCTGTCTTAGTTCTTAAACTCTAACCACTAGAGCACACTGTCTCTTAGTTCCTAAACTAACCACTAGAGTACACTGTCTCTTAGTTAGTACACTGTCTCTTAGTTCCTAAACTAATCACTAGAGCACACTGTCTCTTAGTTCCTAAACTAACCACTAGAGCACACTGTCTCTTAGTTCCTAAACTAATCACTAGAGCACACTGTCTCTTAGTTCCTAAACTCTAACCACTAGAGTACACTGTCTCTTAGTTCCAAAACTCTAACCACTAGAGTACACTGTCTCTTAGTTCCTAAACTCTAACCACTAGAGCACACTGTCTCTTAGTTCCTAAACTCTAACCACTAGAGCACACTGTCTCTTAGTTCCAAAACTCTAACCACTAGAGCACACTGTCTCTTAGTTCCTAAACTAATCACTAGAGTACACTGTCTCTTAGTTCCTAAACTCTAACCACTACAGCACACTGTCTCTTAGTTCCTAAACTCTAACCACTACAGCACACTGTCTCTTAGTTCCAAAACTCTAACCACTAGAGCACACTGTCTCTTAGTTCCTAAACTCTAACCACTAGAGCACACTGTCTCTTAGTTCCTAAGGGCTTCCAGTTCTATCTCCTCAATGACGGTGTACCTTGTAGAAGAAGTACTGCACCAGGTGTGCGATCCTGACGTAGTAGAGGTGCCCGTGCACCAGCAGCAGCTTCTTCAGGTGTTTCAGCTTGGGGATGGCGTAGTCACTGTTCCGCACTGCCTGCCGGCCCTCCTTACCCTTCACACCTGGGAGAGAGCGAGAGAGAGAGATGAGAGACACCTCGGTCCTCAGCTCAGCTTCAAACGCCATCTAAATATCAACCTGCCATCATGTAAAAACTCACATCTCCCCAGTGCGATTCTGCTTGGCTAGGCAGAATTCCAGGAAGGGCCCTGTACTAATGTTTTAAATAGCAGCTGTATTTAAATCTGGTTTAGATCAATTTAAACAACAAGGAGTTTAATAATTTAGAATTCAAGTATCCTGCTAAAAAAAAAAAAAAAAAAAAAAAAAAAAAAAAACCTTTCTAAACAAGCAGGGCACTTCTGTGGTTTGAAGCTGTCTAATAATAATAATAATAATATCCTCACCAATGCCCACATGTGCTTCCAATATCATGCTGACATCGTTGGCTCCATCACCTATAGACAGGGTGATGGGACTACCTTTGGAATTCTTTACCATCTTCACAATCTGGAACATCAGAGCAGAGACGCCATTATTACAGGAAACTAAGCCACACTTCATTTACCTTGGCTTTGAAGTAGCTATTATGCTGGATTACCTGAGCTTTCTGCAGTGGAGCCATCCGACAGCAGAGCACGGCGGTGCAGTTCTGACAGATCTGCAGGAAGAGGCTCTTGTAGCGACTGGCGCTGGCATCAGGGGAGGCGTTCAGCAGCAGAGACAGCGTGGCACCGTCCACAATGAAGCCAAACTCCTGGAACCCAGAGGACCAGCTCCTGCAACACAGCAGCTTATCACATACAAGTCACCAATATACACACCGAGTGACCCCCTCCTTGTCTTTGAATCAGCCTTGTAGAGCTCTGCCCCTGCCCTTCTCCCCTTTCTCCTCTCCCCCTGCCCTTCTCCCCTTTCTCCTCTCCCCCTGCCCTTCTCCCCTTTCTCCTCTCCCCCTGCCCTTCTCCCCTTTCTCCTCTCCCCCTGCCCTTCTCCCCTCTCCCTCCTAGTCCTGTACCTGGTGACCCCCTCCTTGTCTTTGGGCTGGTCCTGCATAGTTCTCCCTTTCTCTCCCAGTCCTGTACCTGGTGACCCCCTCCTTGTCTTTGTCCTTGTGCCGGTCCTGCACCGCTCTCTTGTGGTAGTCTAGCAGCAGATCATGCAGTTTCTCCTCTCTCGGGCAACCCCCCTCCTCCAGGGTGCGCACAGTCAGCTCCAGCAGCTCTGTGCTCCTCAGGAAGAGACGGCAGGAGTAGCAGGTGGACTTGGCCGTCTCCATCTTGTCTCCGGTGAGTACCCAGATCTTCATCCCTGCACCGTGCAGGGCTTCCATCGTCTCTGCAGCCTCCTCCTGCAGCCTGCACACACACAGAGTGCTGCTTCAACACTTTAACAATAGCTAATGTGGGGATCCCATCATCTCCATGGAGGAATTGGCGTGCAAACTTTGATGATTCATCTTGAGAATTTGATGAAACCATGGGAACACAGTTTGCACGGAAAGAGAAATAATTCATCAAAACTATTTCAACCGAAAATATCTGAAAGCATATTTTAAAAACAATTGGAACACTAATTATGGTTTATAGACGTCATTTTTTAAAAATTGATGAATTCCTCCTGTATAATTCTCCTATAGGGGTTGTAATGGGGTAATGCCAATGTTCTTCATTGTGGGACTGTGGGCTGTGGACAGGTGTAAAGCTACCTGTCCTCCACAGCGGTGGCCCCGATGAGGTGCATGCCTGCTTCCACCTGGTCGTACACCTGTGCCAGCCTCTCCTCACGGTCCTGCAGGGCGAGCCGGGCATCCTGCAGCGCTGCGTCAGTCTGCTCAAACTCCTCCGAGCTCAGAGACTTGTATGCCATGCACAGGGTCCGGTACCCCTCCTGAAACAAAGAGAAAATGTCAATACCAGCAGAATTCAACACAAAGCCAGAGTGGTAGAGACACTACCAGCACCATTCAACACAGAACCAGAGAGATAGAGACACTACCAGCACCATTCAACACAGAACCAGAGAGACACAACCAGCTCCATTCAACACAGAACCAGAAGAGACACTACCAGCACCATTCAACACAGAACCAGAGAGACACTACCAGCACCATTCAACACAGAACCAGAGAGAAAGAGACACTACCAGCTCCATTCAACACAGAACCAGAGAGACACTACCAGCACCATTCAACACAGAACCAGAGAGACACTACCAGCACCATTCAACACAGAACCAGAGAGACACTACCAGCACCATTCAACACAGAACCAGAGAGACACTACCAGCACCATTCAACACAGAACCAGAGAGACACTACCAGCACCATTCAACACAGAACCAGAGAGACACTACCAGCACCATTCAACACAGAACCACAGAGACACTACCAGCTCCATTCAACACAGAACCAGAGACACTACCAGCACCATTCAACACAGAACCAGAGAGACACTACCAGCACCATTCAACACAGAACCACAGAGACACTACCAGCACCATTCAACACAGAACCAGAGAGACAGAGACACTACCAGCACCATTCAACACAGAACCAGAGAGACACTACCAGCACCATTCAACACACAACCAGAGAGATAGAGACACTACCAGCACCATTCAACACAGAACCCTAGTGACACTACCAGCACCATTCAACACAGAACCAGAGAGACACTACCAGCTCCATTCAACACAGAACCAGAGAGACACTACCAGCACCATTCAACACAGAACCAGAGAGACACTACCAGCACCATTCAACACAGAACCAGAGAGACACTACCAGCTCCATTCAACACAGAACCAGAGAGACACTACCAGCACCATTCAACACAGAACCAGAGAGACACTACCAGCACCATTCAACACAGAACCAGAGAGACACTACCAGCACCATTCAACACAGAACCAGAGAGACACTACCAGCTCCATTCAACACAGAACCAGAGAGACACTACCAGCTCCATTCAACACAGAACCAGAGAGAGAGACACTACCAGCTCCATTCAACACAGAACCAGAGAGACACTACCAGCACCATTCAACACACAACCAGAGAGACACTACCAGCACCATTCAACACACAACCAGAGAGATAGAGACACTACCAGCTCCATTCAACACAGAACCAGAGAGATAGAGACACTACCAGCTCCATTCAACACAGAACCAGAGAGATAGAGACACTACCAGCTCCATTCAACACAGAACCAGAGAGATAGAGACACTACCAGCTCCATTCAACACAGAACCAGAGAGATAGAGACACTACCAGCTCCATTCAACACAGAACCAGAGAGATAGAGACACTACTAGCTCCATTCAACACAGAACCAGAGAGACACTACCAGCTCCATTCAACACAGAACCAGAGAGATACTACCAGCTCCATTCAACACAGAACCAGAGATAGAGACACTACCAGCACAAACCGTTGCATTGCGCTCCACGTGCATCCGGATTCTCTCCACCTCCTCCGCCTGCACTCGTGGGAACACCGAGGAGTCGGCACCTTTACAGAACAGAAGAGTCTCCCCTAACAGAGAAGAACAGCACCGTCAGTATAGGAGACAGAGACCCCTACTGGACAGGAGGACTACTCACACCAAGCGTGCCAAAGTAATGGCAGGCTAGATCATGAACTACCTTTATATAATCATATTTTCTAAGATGAAACACTGAACACAGACCTAAAAACAACGTCAGATTTGTACTCTTTGTTAAATCTTGTCTCAGCACCTGACTTAGTCTTCACAATCACGCTCATCCGCCGCCTCACTGGGTCAAAGTTCAACACATGGAGGAGTTCATACCTTATAAAAAAAAAATAGAGAACATTATGAATTAAAGCATTTAATACAGCAAACCATTTCCCAATGTAAATGTAAAGCTCAAAATAAGTTCTACTTAATTGCACCTAACATTAACAAAAATAATACAGGAAGGAATTCACAAAACCAAACCAGATTCCCGACAGGGAATCAACAGAACACCACATCATCTTGTCATTATTTTGCAGCTTGACATGCGCAGGATAGTTGAGAGTCCTTTGAGTTGAATACGGTTCGGGAAGCAGTAGAGACTGGACTAAAAGGACTGTCCTGAGTTGCTAGATAACTCTGGAGAGGAGAGGATTGGTTAGGGGCTGCAGTAATCATTTTCACTTACTGCTCAACGTCTTTGTTCCTGTTCTGTATTTTCATATCTTTACCTTCCATGCCCAGGAACATGAACCCGTACCTGGGAAAGAAAAAAAACTATAAACATCGCAAGCAGCTGTGAACTCCCCCACCGCAATCACTCAGAACAAAAGAACAAGTTCAAATAGAATCAGATGACCCATCTGCTCCCAGTATTAAATTAAGCTCTCCCTCTCGCTCACTTCTGGGCTCCCTTGACCAGCGCCACTTCGTCTGGGGAGGAGGCGATATAGCAGCACTGCTCGGCATCATTGCTCGCCCTGATCCCATCCACCTCGTCCATGCAATCAAGCTCCGTGCCCTCCTTCACCTGGACAGTGTGGCACAGGCACAGCGCCCGCAGGAACAGCTCCTCCTTCTCCTGCACAGAGAGAGAGAGAGAGAGAGACGGAGACAAGAGCCTTGGTCACATAGCATACCAGAATGTCAGTGATTAATGTGTGTGAAGGGCAGAAGAAGGGAGGCATGTAAAGTTGTCCAGTCTCCAGCCGGTCGCACCTTGCCTGCCTTCTCTTGCAGTTTGCTGACAGGCCCGTCGGTGACACAGAACCCGTCCAGCTCAGTTCTGGAGTCCCCGTAGTTGTACTGATAGCCGTCGATGCAGCACTCGATGAACTCCATGTTGTTCTGAGTCAGAGTGCCCGTCTTGTCTGTAAACACGTACTCCACCTAAAAACAGCACAGGCAAGCGAAGGGCATCATTCTGAAGATTTCATTTGAAGAGCTGATACTGATGATTACATACAAACGCTAGCTTTTCAAGGTCTCACAGGTTTCTAATAGTGTATGAAACAGTGATGTTGGCTTTTCTTTTAACGAGCAGTTCCTATCATGGCTCGGTGTAGCTCTGGTACAGCGCACACCTCGGATGCAGTACCTGCCCCAGCTCCTCGTTGAGGTCGGAGGTGTTGACGAGAGCACCCTCCTGGATCTCCAGGTCGAAGAAGTCCTTGTCCCAGGAGATGAAGAACGAGCCCAGGAACTTCTGCATCTCCACGGTAACGTACATGGACACCGGGATGATGAAATTGAACAGGACCATGAATGACAGGAAGTCTGTGAACATCTTGAGTAACTGCAAGACAGGTAACAACAGGATTGTCAAACTTCAGCTTAAACTGCTAAAGTGCTCTTACCACTGTGCCCATACTGTCTCCTAGTCACTCGGCTCTAACAATAGTCCACACTGCCTCCCAATTCCACAGCTCTAACCACTGGGGCCACACTACCTCACAGTCTCTCAGCTTTAACTACTAGGTCTCCCTGTCCACCAGCTCTAACCACTAAGACACCCCATCTCCCAGTCCCTCTGCTCTAACCACTGGGGTCACCCTGTATCCCAGTCCCTCAGCTCTAACCACTAAGCCACCCCATCTCACAGTCCTTCTGCTCTAACCACTGGGGTCACCCTGTATCCCAGTTCCTCAGCTCTAACCACTAAGCCATCCCGTCTCCCAGTCCCTCCGCTCTAACCACTGGGGCCACCCTGTCTGTCCGTTCCTCAGCCCCAATGGCTACGGCAGGCTGTAGTTGGACGGAGGGAGCGTTACCTTGTTGGTGTCCTTCTCTTTCTGTGTTTTCTGGTTGTACCAGGGCTCATCATGGCCCGGGTGACTCTGCCACACGTACTTGAGCGTGGTGCACACCAGGGCCTTGCTGATGAGGATGCAGAGATAAACAATCAGAAAGGCGTTGATCGACCTGCAACACAAAACAGCAGGGGGAGCCGTCAGCCTGGGGCGCAGCTTTCCAAAGACAAACACATTGAAAGCAAGGCCAGGATCGCCCATACTTCTCCACTGCAGAGCGCTTCTGGGATTTCCCCTGGTAGTTCAAAGCCATCTTCGTTTCCATCCCAGTGTAAACAGCTACGCCTGCAAACAAGGAGAGGAGCGTTGAGATCGACTCATTTCATAAGGAACACAGGGTTATAGAAAAAGATGAGTTTTGCAAAAGTCCTTTAGCAGCAATTTCAAGAATTTTAAATCAACTGGTTGACTTAATGCCATTCACAGAAAATAATGCGTGTGTTATTTTCTGTAGCATTGTACTTGAAACTTTGCAAGGCAATGGAGCCTTTAGCATGCCGTTATTCAGATGGATCCTCCACAGACCTACTGAAGACAAACTTTCTAAGTGGGTTTAAAAGCAAAAAAAGAGCGCACACACACACACACACACAGAAACAAACACAGACAGCTAATCTCAGGCTGCATCCACTCAAGTCAATCGTGAATCTTTGGGAATCATTTTAATTTACCGTAGATTTTCTTGGTGTTTTTTAAGGTGGCTCCTTTCAGCAGCAGATTCTCTGGCCCTAATGACCTGAAAACAAAAAAGAGCAAATTCGACAAAAACTCATGCAAGGGAAGAATCGCTGACAATCATCGTCTTCTGAGATGAAATTCAATTAGAATGTCATCTGGATCGCATCTGTGCTTTTAACAAGCAAGCATTCCAGGGCACTTTGTCATAATAAAGCAGAGGCAAGAGTACATTGATCACATTAATATCCTTCAAATGCAATCCAGCAGGGTTTTTTTTAAAAAAAAAATTTAATTTTTTTTTAAATTTTTTTTTTGAGGACTAACAGGGAATTATTCTAGATCTGGTACAGGCATCAATGCAGGACAATGACACATCAAGATATCAAACCATCTTAAAAACAGAAGTTGCATGTGTAAAAATACCAACCCCCTCCCTCAATTACTATTAATGGTACCTAATCAGTGAAATAACTCTTATTACAATCACAAGTCCCTCTCTGGTGATTCAACACACAAATACACAAAGAGACTCTCCAACACTGATAGAAATACTGGCTTTGGTTTGTTTTGTATTCAGTTTTGAAGCTAACAGTACAACATTGGGGAGCACACTCACCTCACAATAGGCTCTTGGCCATCCTTAGTGATGTGCATTCTGCCAACAAACCTGCAAGAAACCACACACAGTCTGAGCAAGCAGCTGCTAATTGAGTGTCATTGCAAGTGCTGAACAGTAGGTGGCACCAAACTATTATCTCACAGCCATGCACAACCTTGCCTGCCTCACTTTCATTCAAATACTCCTCCAGGACAGGCAAATGCAAGAGTTTCACTATGAGCTACTAATAAACACACAGGCTGGGAGTGGTTTTCAGCAATAACAAGCATTACAGGAAACTAGATGTAATTTCCTTATAAGATTGAAGGTTTTGTCAGGTTTTATTGTGGGCACTATTATGACATACTCTCGCACGCACACATGATCCTTACTTATAGAGGTCCGGCTGGGGCTGCTCACACTCAATGGTGGCGCAGAAGGAATGCAGATCCTTCTCTGTGTCTGCCACTGTGAAGTGAGTCTGGACAGGAATCATGAACAGAGGAGAGAGCGAAAGACTAATTAATAGTGGGAGCTTCAATGAGGGATCAGATCACAATCAGGACTGTTTTGACCAGCCTTGACCCTGCTTAGCTTTAGGGCACAATCAAAGCTTCTGAAATGTGGCTAGAACTGACCAGGGACAGCAGAACCCAAGTGCTTTCTGAAGTATGGTGTGTGTCAACCCAAGTGCTTTCTGACGCATGGTGTGTGTCAAACACAAACAGTCCTATTAAATAACACAGCAGGCACTAGCCGGAGCGAAGTTAAGAGAGCTGTTAAACCTTGTGGGACTGGTTGGAGCAACACCATGTGGGATGATATGATCTGGCTCCAAGTGCGATAACTTCCAGGAACAGAAGAGACCTGGGCAGAATTTCAATGAGATACAGCACTGCCTTAATGCACTGGCGATATCTCCATCTGCCAACGTACAGTGTGTTTTCTTCCTAGCTTAAAGGCTTGCTCTATCCAGCAGCCCCCCAGTCTGCGTGGGTCCCAGTGGGTACCTTGTGGTTGGACTCCCCGTCCAGGCTGGCCGTGGTGACGAAGCAGGTGCCATCGTCTCGAGTGGACTGCAGCAGGATGAGGTCGCAGGGAAAGGTCTCGTCCTCAGTGACCTCCACAACATCCCCCACCTGCAAACCAAACCAATCACAGTGAGGAGAGCTGACACAAAGGGTTACTGTACACTGATGCCCTTTGCACTATTCACTGTCCGTCTCAAGCAGTGTTTATGTTTCTGCTGTAAGTACTGTAAGTCTTGGATCTGACTTCTTATCTATTAGTGTGCATGTTCATTGAGACTTTTATAAGACCTGCACCTATTGAGAATCACCCATTCAGTTCTTTGCAATTGTGACATTGTAGGAAAAATCTCACACATACTCACAGGTACAGAACCTTTGCCCTTTCCCCTATTTGCATTGGACACTAAATCTATTTGAATATGTAAACCAGACTCCATTAAAGCTGAAAAACATGCAGTGTGAAGCTCAGCACTGTTGCTGATCAAGTCTATCCCAGCTGTGTGCACCCTGACAGTTGAGCATGATAACCCTGCAGCCTGTCACTGCCCTGGAATTGTCTGGGATTGGTTTGAGGAGCCCGAGGCAGACTTCAGATCAGCACAGGCTCACCTTGATCTCCTCGCTCTCCTTGCGCACCGCCCCGTTGGCCTCCTGCACGCTCACCAGGTACTTGTTCACCTCGTTGTCAGCCTTGTGTCTGAGCCAGTCCTCATAGCCCTGCGGAACAAGACAGGCAGGTAAACACACTGACGTGAAGATACTGTACAATCAAACACTCACACGTGAACACATGAACACAAAGTCACACAAGCACAATCCCACACACACACCGAGTACCACACCGGGGACAAGTCCTTTATCCACGCACACATTTAAAATGATATACTTACGAGACCCTGCTACAGAAAGCCATGTTATATTCACTACTGTTCCTTTACCAGGAACTAAAAAAATAACCCTAAAAGCGAAGAACACAAAGCAAACCTAACCTTTGGACTAAATAAGATCCAGGTTTGTAGGATACAAAGATAAACATAAATACATGCATAGTGCAAAAACAAAGAAGCAGTTAAGACACAGTCCAGACAGGGCAGTACGTGGCAGCTCACTGCAGAATCCTTCACCGACGCACTGACCCGCGGCCCCAACAGCAGCTCACCTGTTTGATGGCGGTCACTGTGATCACGAAGAAGAGTGGCAGCCCGCTGGTCACTGGACTGGTGGGTGTGTCCACAATCACCTGGGGGGGGGGGACGACATTACGCAGTGTGCATCATTGCTGGGGTTAAAGGTTTGTACCGGCTGCCTGGTGAGAGGCTCTAATCAACTGCTGGATGTGGGGATAGCAAATAGACCGCAGCCAGACTATATTCAGTCTTACAGAGGCAGTGCCAGTGAGTGATATGAACAGTAGAGCAAAACAGAAAAACCTGTACAGGGGGGATAGTTTGAGGCAACCGCAAAAACAAGAAAACTGCCAGACTCTAATATCATCAGACGATTCCCACAGATCTGTGCCAGGTTACACAGTGTTTGGCTGATAAACAGGCTTAAATCTCACTCTAACCCCCCATCCTCCCCCCCCACACCCCACACTTCCCACACCCAACACACAAACATTCTAAACCAGGTCACAAGGAAATTCACAGAAGGATTTTCTAAACAAGCCCAGCCCTGTCCCGCAGTCAGAAATGTGCTGAACTCTCCTTATAGTGGGTGGAAGCAACCACTACACACAGAGGGGCTGGCAAGGCCCCCAGCTATCCCCTACACAGCCAGTCACATGCAGCACTTCAAGAGCAGCCTGGTCTGCACCCAGGAGATTCATGAAACAGGGCTGGATTGGAACAGGATACAGGACTGGAATGGGTACCAATGTTGTCTATTGCCTCACACTTTCTAAATCTTGGACTGACACACTTTCAAACCATAAAGGCGACAACCGATGCATTTTGCAGAGGTGCACACAGCGGCACTCAAAACAACTACAACGAGAAGCACCACATAATCATATAGTGAGTGAGTGAGTGAGTGAATGTGTGAGGAAAGAGACTGCTTTGGAGAAAACAATTGCTTTTATACTCTGGAGGGATTTGTTTAAAAATGCACATGTTTCTTTAGCAGGACGCTATGCTGACAATGCAATGGCTCTGCATTTGTTTTGCACAAGGGTAGCTGCAATGGCATGAGCCCTTTCTAGAATATAACACAGTGCCACCGTGGTAATATTTCCATAATAAAACATAGCAGTCACCACTGCTGGTGGTCTGGTAATGATCTGAATGTGATGTACAAGTAATAAGACCTCCTTTGCATCACAGTTTGATCCATTCCTGGTTTAAATATGAGTTTAATAAGACACACTGGAGCTTGCTACACTGTAGCTAAGCAAGCTCGTAGTAAAACCTGGAAAGGGTGAAACCGCTATACAATAAGAGTCTTATTTCTGGTATGATTGCAATGAGATTTGTCGGCGTGAGGAGGCGCAGTGCTTCAGCATGCTGAGTGGGGATACTCTGCTGGCGAAGGAAAAAGCTGGCAGTTTCCCTGGCACAATGCTGTAGAGAGAATGGAGTACTTGTACTGTATAAATCTCCTCAGCAAGCTGGAAGAGTAAACATGCTCCCCAAGGCCGAGCGGGCTCCTGTGGCTCCGGGATGGCAGGGTCACTGCTGCTCCGAGCCATTCCTTCATTAACAACACAGCCTGTACTCTCACACCCCCAATCCCTTCACACTGCTCACAGCAACCACTGTAGCCATAGAGACCGGCCTCCAACACAGCGAGGGGAATATTAAAACCTGTTCAAACATTCTGAACACCAGCACAGCACTGGAACTTACATACCACCACACAAACAATCGACACAAAAAAGAAACAAAACTGGGATATTGAAAGTAGTTTGGGGGGGGGTCCAGTCCCTGATACCATAAGACAGAGATCCCTAACTGCAACAAGTAATCTGCAAGGTTTTTAACAGGTTAAAAAAAAAACAATCACTGTGCCTTGCAACAACATCCTTATGCATCTGCTATTATCCAAGATCATGAATTTCTTGGTTGATTGTTAATGGCAAGCAGGTGATCAGGTCTCTCTGTCTCTGATATACAAGTCCCTCCTGCTCCTCCCCCCATCACTCACCTGCACCAGGAAGATAATAAGGAAGTAGAAATTGGCAATTCTTCTGAACTGTTCAAACAGGTTCTTGGGAAGGAAGTTCCACACTGTGTACTATGGAAGGCAAGAAGAGAGTCAAATCAGCATGAATATCAAACTGAAGGGAAAATGGTTTTGGTACAAAAACAAACAAACAAAAAAACATTAAGGGAACACACACACACTGGGTTACAACTACAGTATGATGCCTGGCATGTACCACAGTACAGCAATCAGTGAAGAGGAGTGGAAATGCTGAGTGCTGCAGGGTTACCACGACCTTAAAGACAGACACATTCGACGAGAAGAATGGTGGCCATTCTGAGTCATAAAGCCTCCATCACTCCCTCAGTGAAGATTGAGAATATTAATTGGCACATAAACACTATATAAATAACAAAAACATGCACCTATTCACATGATGATGGAATCAGAGCGAGGGTATCCACGTTCCCGCTAACCACTCGCCACGAGCGAAACGTTTTCCCTTGTGGCTCAGCTATTTTTCATCAAGTTCGCCACGGTGGCGAAGGCTTAAAAAAATGTACTTGTGTAAGACATGGCAAGCAAATGGAAAAATTCTTGATGTGTTTAAAAAAATAATAATCGTCCAGACAAATGATCAGAATCATGTTCCGAAAGATGGAGCCCAAGGAATACCAACCATGTATGTGTACACACACACGCACACACACACACGACTGTGATAGTCACAGGGAGGTGAAGAAGTCATGGTTTCAAACATACCCACTGGTGCCGAAAGAACATTTTCACAGATGTCAACACGCAGCTTCAAAAGATCACAGCTTAGTTGTTTTGTTTTTTTGGGGGTTTTTTTTTCCGTTGTTTGTGATCTCTTTAAAACGTGTTGAAATATATTTTGGAAACAGTAACAGAGCGGACTCGAAACTGAATTAAAAAAAATAAACACATTTCTTATTTTAAAAAGAAGGATTCGTCTCACTATGATATATTGAGTTTTAACGTCAGAATCGGTGTAATATTACTGTCAGTAGTCACAGGTGAAAGAACACGGTAAAAAAAATAAAACTTTTTTTTTTTTTTTTTAAACACAGTAGTGGCTGTATAAGCCTACTAACATTATTAATCACATTAGTACAAGCTTGTGTACCTAGAGCTGCGGTTGGTCTGGTAGGCATTAATATTAACATACACTAATAGCACTGTCCTGCAGTGGAAAGAAAACCACGTCACAGTCAAAATAATGTGAAGGATTATGCAGTACAGGAATATCTCTGCAAACCTATTCAGAATTTAAGAAATATGTAATGATGTTTTTTTTTTTTTCATGTAGGACAAAGCTTGGCATTTATTAAATGGGAATCAGAGTTATAGTGCCCTTTAAATATACTGTTTGCGTGTACTGTAAAGGGTAGGGTCTGGCATTTAAATATCTACGTGTTTTCAAATACAATTCACGTCTTTTTGCCTTGTGAAACAGTATGCTAAACTTGTTTACAGAATTGTTAAGTGGCTTTTCCAGTGTGGCTGAAAAATGTTAAGTTGCTTTAGCCACAGTGGCTGACTAAATGAAAGGCAAAGGGAACGTAGGGTATTAGGCAAGTCCTAGCACAGGCAATAAAAGGACTGGCTCCGAGTCATTAGAGTTGTTTACACAGGAGTGCCGGACACCATTGATCAACCGCTCCTCAATAAATCCAGGATCCTCCCCTCACACTTCCACAGCAGCCTCATTCATCAGCGCAGCGATGGATACAAACACAAACTCAGCCGTTACAAAGTTAATCAAAAACAGCACTTCTGCAACGTCTACATTTAAACTCATCAGTGCCCTGACCTTCAAGGAGACAATCAGTGGCTGGAGATATGAGACTGGGAGGCAGGGTGGCTCTCGTGGCTACTGAGGAACTGGGAGCCAGTGTAGGGACTGGGGGAGGACGGGAAGTTACTAACCTTGGAGGAAATTATCCTGTTGTCACAGAATTTGAGGGGGGGGTGTGTGTTTGTGCCGGGACAGCGCCGGTGTCCAACGTAGATGGTCCTGCTGTCCACTCTCTTTTCGTCCCCTCCGCACTGCAGAGTCAACACAACATTATTTAATGGTCAGCAACTGGCATGTATAGTACAGTATGTCTTAGATACTGGGACTACATACTGTTGTATTAATCCCTACTAAATACAGCAAAGAACTACAGATAAAAATAAAAAGTAAGTGTGTGTGTGTAGGCAAGCAAGCACAACACAATAACTGCCAGCCAGTATGCACCCTTGCTGGTTGGTTTCCTGGCATTTGTACTCATGCATAGATCAAGATAATTTAATGCACTGTCAAATACATTCAATGTGCAAGCAAATTAGTTTTTTCCTTCAATGCAAATTCTGCTTCCCTATTGTAAGGAGAAAAGCAGCGATTATCTTGAGAACTCCACACCCAAGAGTATTGGGGGTATTACTGGATTAATGAAGTGACCCCCCCAGTGTCAATGCCACGGGTGAAGCGCCACGGACTCCTGATCAGAGGGTGCAGTGCCCACCGCGCTGATCCACAGAGCCTAGCGCCACATTCTGGTCACAACAGCTGCTTTTCATCTGGGTCAATTTACTCAAAGTTCAAGGGGTTTTTTTTTTGTTTGTTTTTTTTCTCTTGGAAAAGCTCCAGCGCACTTCCTGTAAATGTTAAGGCACTGGGAACTACAGCAGATAAGAATTTTCCAAGCCTTGGCTGTTGTTATTCGCTTGTCGGAAAATCCATTCATTTTTTTTTTTGTTTCAGAAAAGGATTGTATGCTGTTCTGTGCAGCTATGCTCTCCAGCTGGCGTTTACTGTTCGTTTGTGGGTTTGTAACTCATTTGCTACAGAGGCAGCTACATAAGATTAGGGCCTGGTGCTAACATTGTATAGAGGAGCTAACAGAGCGGTCCCAAGCATTTCGTACAGTATTACTACACAGGAGGGTGCAGGGTTATCAGGCAGGGCAGTCCAGCAACTGCAACTGCATTGCAGAAAGATCACAACAGAGAAGCACCGCGTCTCAGTTCTTGAGACAGTATACTATTACAGCATCCACATAGCCCAGCAAACCTCAGAGAGGCAGCTTGGCATGTCTCGCGCACACTAATGTAGAGTGATGAAGCATTGACTTTAGAACAAGCCCGAAAGCTTCCATTTTCATTTTTTAGACAGCCCTTTGACATTGCTACTGTAGGAATCAGAGCTACAGCAGAAACAACCGCTTTCTTCAGCGCAGCAGGTTACTGTAAACCGGGCAAATCTGCATACCGCACCCCCGCTCAATAGCTTTGCTTGACGCCAGTTTATTGCATGCTTTCACAGTTTAACAGCGTGCTGCACACAGTACCATGCACTTGCCCCTGAGGAAAGCACATTATATATAGTGAATAGTGTTTTGTACATTATTTTGGTTCATCCTGTTCAAATATTAAATTGTGCATTAAACTACAGTGAAGACTCCTGCTGCCTAGAATGCCTTCTTAGACATCAAAAGTAGGCTAATAAGCTTAACACTGCAACCCCTCTTGCACACACGAGTCCTGTTCTCTTATTACTGTATTAGCTGGCAGGCAGGCAGACAGGCAGGAACTGTGCTCAACACAGCCCAGCTTTGCTCTACGCACTGCAGTAGTTCCCTATTACCCACTACAATAACAAAGAGTTTTGACGACAGCACAAACTGTTGAAACTCCAGTCGGCATAAAAAAAGCCCCCCCCCCCCCCCCCCCCCAAAAGACTCTGTCCCGTCCACGAAATGCACAAACAAGCCTCTTATTATCCTTCATGTTTTTTTAATGTAGTGCCAAGACAAAGAGAAAGTCATCATGCTTATTATAATAACAGTAACACTGCAGTGAATCACAGCCTTTGCCAAGCCTAACGGTACAGTGCCGTACTGATGCAATGCAACAGCACAACCTCCATTTATATTGCCTTGTTAAAAAGGGACTACTTTCAGAAATACAAAATTTACAGGTTTTTTTTTTTTTTTCAGCAGTAGCATAGGAGCCTAATCAATAGTATAAAATGTGCATTCATTATTTTCAAGTGCAAAAGTTAATGTGCACATATTGCTACCCTCATTTCAGATGGGACGGGCCGACGTTACTCCTTTCCAGATTTCTTATCTCTGATTATTTGCACTGCTGCTTGACCGGAGAGTCAAACCCTTTCCATCGAGGTTACAGAACACACGATGTACAGCACATGACCGCAACAGTTACTCTACGACTGAATTTGATTTTTAAAAATCATCGACACGTTCACAAACGCTGCATCCTGTCAGGGGACAGCCAGCATGGACACTTTCTAATCACCCACTGAAAATGTTCACGCATCACATTATGCAGGTCATGATTACATGTGAGGCTACATTGTGTGACGTGCAATAAGATTTAACTGATTGTTACATCCATGCACGCCGTAACTGAAATGTTTAATCATTCAATAACCATTTAGTGGACTTCAAGAGACTACACCACATAGGGCTTTTTGTAAGCATCACATAAAGTAGTGAATTCCCCGATTTCGAATGGTTTCACCCCAACATGACGTTAAAGACGCTTGAGAATTTGGGGTGAACAGGTCCCGGGACCTCGCTGAGCGTCGGGAGTTTTATAATGGAAGAAAAAAAAAAAAAACAACAGTCTTGAGCATCAAGCTTGGAGAAAATAAAAAAAAAAACACTTAAAATACATCTCTATTTTGTTTAGTTCCCCCCCCCCCCCCCCCCCCACACACACACACACACACACACACACACACACACACACACACACACCTGGTTCCTCTGCAGACAGGAAGGTGATGTCAGACTAATCATGAATGATCTGTTCTAAAGTAAAATCTAGTCCTTGTTTGGTCAGGAAATTACTTTCTGACACTACCATCAAGCTCAGAGGCTGTCAAATCAAATCCATGGAGCAGCCTGCCATTGTTTCACAGGGAATTAAAGGGAACTTTTCAGCTCCACCGCTCAGATCAGAGGCTAATCCCTGATAAACAGAGTGACACTCGCCTCGCTGCAGGCACCCTATCAGATATTTCAACGGCGTGTGGAGAAATCTCCACAAATGCCAGTTGCTTCCAAGTGTTCCCTACATAACACAGCGTGTACTGCCTATAGCCCATGTCCTCACAGAAAATATGTGGAGGGCCACATCAGTATGCCTAACTACTGTACAACACTGCTGGGGACAACAGGGCTCGTAATCATACCGCTGCATCAGCAGGCCTGCAGGTCACAAACGCTCTGGTGTTAAGGGTGGTCTAGTCTAGACAAAGCAAGTGTACTGTTTAACTGGTGATAACAAGGGGGCCATCTTGGGGCTGCTGGATGATAAGGACCACTCGTATATGGGGTGTTTCACACCTGGCATTGTCTTAAAGCACTTATGCTTACAATGGCTTTGCATACAGAGGCCTGCCAGCTCAATGGTTAACAATTCAACAGTGGAATAATTGAGTGTAGTTCAACAACACGCATCTAGTGGTTCCTCTCAGCGACTGTTTTAATCTGCATGAACTGAAAACCATAATATTGTCATTATTTATGATCCAATAAACCATTTGTGAAAGTGATGCACAGGCTAGCAAGGAAGTACAATGTTGAGTTAGTTCATGAGAAACCATTGGTCACAATGCCTCCTAATCCCTCAGCTCTAACTAATGGTCACACTGCTTCCCCTCAGGTCTAACCACCAAGTCACACTGCCTCCTCAGCCCTAACCAATATGCCACTCCTTTCTAGTCACTCAGCTTTAACCACGAAGGCAGTTGGTACTGATGTACTATTCCTCTGAAGTTCAGTGCAGGAACTCAGACCTACCATCAATCCAGATTTAAACATTTTACAAACAGAATTCAACTTGGTGTTCAGTTGGTGCACATTTTTAATTTTTCAAAATTGCAATGAACAGCGAGTTTGATCACTGAACCCACTATAAAGAGAAATTTCTACCAATTATGAACAAAGTACACATTCTCAATTGCTCTCAAAGTTATTCATTTACCTGCTGAGGGGACAGAGTTTCTGAGCACGTATGAGGGGGAGACAGGGAGATGACACAGGGAGCACTGTGAACACTTGAAGGCCGTTCACACAATGATTCACAAAGACCGCCTCGCTGCTACTGTAGTCTTATCAGAAATGGAAACAGACACACTAAACAGTTCTGCACGGAAACATATCTGAAGAGATGAAATCTACCCTGCACTTCTGCAACTTATTTAAAAACAAAGCGCACAGAACAAAAACATAGCTGACAATCTGAAAAAACCACACACACACTGTCCTGGCACTTCCTTCTCACGCCCGTTCCCGTGATGATCCAGCTGTTCCAGTACGACACCAAACCTGTCACTTGCACGTTTCCGTTTAAAGAGCACAGCAAATTCTCCACCACCCTAGCCAGTCTCAAATGGGAGGCACATCTACATCCTTTCATGCAGAATGGCGTGCAGCCTGCACTGGCACTGCTTGTGCTACTGTGCATGCTTAGTAAATTAAGAGGACTTCAGACTCTAGCGCTGCCAATTTTCATGAGCACCAAAATGAATCTCACACACACACACACACACACACACACACACACACACAACTAAACGATGTGTTTTAATTACAGGGTGCCGGTTTAACTTGGTGTTGACAGGTTAACTCAGCTGGTGTTCTGTTTGTTTATAATAAGACTGAAGTGAGGTGAAGATCTCACTGCACCACAGCAGCCCGAAGCTAGTCCCCCTGCTCACTAGTGCCTACATGTATTCCCTACAGCAGCACAGCGCTCTCTGTACTCTGAACACAGCGCGTGCTTTTTACAATCTCCTGCCACTGCCTCTTAACCCATTCTTTTTACAGGAGATGTAAATGAATGCCAGCTCCTCCTTGACTGGTTCATTTGCCAAAACAAATGATCTGTTAAAGCAGATGGCATCTTACTGCAGGCGGTCTTCAGGCCAGGTGTTTAGAAGTGAGTTTCCCTGCAGGGCAGCATGATTATAAAGCACAGGCAGGTCTGAGGCACAAGGACTGACAGCACTAGAGACTGGTGCCCTCCTATGTATCCACAATCGGTGCCACCATTAGAACTCTCTACTCCACGTCTGCTCTTCAAGAACCACGTACACTGTAGGAGGCAAGCTCTTTGTCTTGCAGGGCACTTCAATGTATTTGCCTTTTTTTTGCCTGCAAAATGGTCTACAGCCTAACTGCCTGGCAGTAATTTCAGGGATCGGATAAGACCTTCAGATTTATTGTAATAGGGACTTAAGAACAATGCTGAACCCAGTTCCAGGGGTGGAAATAAGACTCCTACTGCATAGCAGTTTCCCCCCATTCCAGGTTTTACTACAAGCTTTATTAGCCACAGTGTATAGGTAACAAGCTCAGGTGTGTCTCACTCATAGTAAAAGCAGGAATGCTTTGCAATAGGAGTCTTATTTCCATCCATGAGGTCTTACTGTATATAATTGTCTGTGTTGGGTTTTCTGTATAAAATCAGCAAACAACCAAGTAAAAGTTCTTCCAGTTTCTAACAATCCAGCATTCATACAGCAGGAAGCAGAACGAGTTTAAACACTTCCCTAAATTTAGAAGAATGGAGAGAAATAAGTGATGAAGATAAAATATCAACATTTCCCCGTGGTCTGGAACCCTGCACTATTTCAAGCAGTGCTAGAAAACAACAAACCAGTTACACACCCCTGCAAGCTTGATGGATACCTTCCATTGCCCGTGTTTTGAGAGGACCCTGGGAACACAGTTTCAACAATACTCCAGGAGCGGCTTCACTAACCTGAAAAACCACTTCATTAATGTTGCCAATGAACTTGTATCAGCCCTAATCACCTCACGCAAACTGCATTATTAACAATTTCAGGAGATTAGGTCATGCTGTCATAAAGGGCACTCTTCACATTGAGAACCCTGACACACAGTACAAGGACGCTGTGACTCAGATGTTATAAGTGTCTTTAAAAAGGTCCTGAAAACATTTAAGAAATTACTTTGTGGTGAGTCCTGAGTTAACTCCGGACAACACAAAAAGGCAGAGGAATCAACCACAGCACACACACTGTGATAAGAGAAGGAATTTTTTATTTTGTTTGTTTATTTTGTACTTTTCCTTGGACCTCTTTTTAGGAAAAGAAACTAAAGCAAGAGATTTGTATACCTGTCCCGTGAACTTGAAAAACAGGGCAATGGTGCATTGCTTTATTGAACTTTAAAACATGTTTTACCAGGATAAGCCTCGGCGAGATACAGCAGCATCTCACTTCAGAGTCCTTGTGTACCCTGCAGACAGACAGGTCTCATTCGCACGGTTATAATAGCTGCTGGCACACTGACACACAACAATACTTTCAATAGGTTATCACCAGGCAGCATGCTGCTGACAGTGTGTGAAGGAACAGACTGATAATACAGTGTGTGGGTATATCTATCTATCTATCTATCTATCTATCTATATATATATATATATATATATATATATATATATATATATATATATATATATATATATATATATATATATAAAATAAAACCTTGGTAAAAAACTTTCACTCGAACTGCAATGGGATGCTGAATCTGTCAGAATTATGCCTGATGTCGTGTTCACAATAGGACAGACATCAATCTGAAACCTTAGTTTATATTCCTGTTGCATGAAACGTTATTTCTCATATCGGCATGTGGACAGTAGGGGTGCTCCGCTGGGGCCAGTACAACACTAATAAAAGATTCATGGTCTGACCTACAAAAACAGCTTTTTCGTGTTTCCTCCACGAACATTTGCATTTTCATCAAGATGTGATGTTTGCATTGAGTCACTGAAGCATGGCGCAAGACATACATCTCCCACCAATTCTGAGTCAAGGGACGAGCAAAACTATCAATGAAAATAAGTATCACATTAAAGTGCTAAACTGGTTTTCATGTCAGCCGAGACGCTGACAGTTCTACAGGCAGCAAGTCCAGGCCAGCCCTGTGTGAACACACAGCTGTCAGACAAGTTCCAGAACAGCAATGAAAACATCCCTCCTTCACATAGAGACGCTCAGAGGTGAAATAAACCGGTTACCCTGGTTTAGCTTGGTAATGCCACACACTCCACGATGCAACACTAACTAACACCACATACAATGGGTTCACATGGAAGTAATTAAACAGTGCTGGTTTTGTCTCTAGATACTCCCAAGGACAAAAAGAAAAGTTAAACACATCTACTCTGAGGAATGTGTGTTCTTATGGAAGCAAGGGACTGATACGCTTTTCTTTATTCATTTTTTGGTCATGCCAGCAACAACCGACACCTACAAGATCTGTGTTGTGCTCCTTCAAAAGACCCAAGTAAGGGTTCAGCTCATTTGAGGAACTGATTTTTAGGGACAGTTGTGCACATGTACATGTCAGTTTTCTAGTTCACAAAGATCCTATGGTTTGACCACGTTTCAAACCGCAAACTGAAGCTCCCTGCATATCTCAGGATGCCTTTGAAACTGTTGCAGAGAAAGTCTTATGAGATTCAAATGTGGTCATGTAATCTTGAACTGACTTACAAACTGTTTAAACTACATATGTCTTGACAGTAAAAGACAGAGCTGTTTGAAAAGGGGCGGGGTGCTGAATCTGCAATTCAATAAAACTTTAGCTTAAAAAAATAAAGGGTACCTTTGTTGCAAACCAGTTGACCAACTTGGGGCTTGTTTCTGATTGAAGCTCCAAGACGAGAGTTATTTTTGCAGTTAAAATGACCGACAGTACAGTGGATAATTCCAGGTCAAAGGTCACCTTAATCAGTGCAGTGCATTTCAGGTTTTGGCTCCACACATCACACAGTGGGGCTGATGTGTTAAAGTATGATTCGGAAAGTAGTTGAGAAGACATACAGTACAGATGACCGAAGCTTCCCTACCTTAAAAAAAAAAAAACCTGATGTCACAATAATTTGACATTATACAAAAATAATACAAAAAGCCCTAGTGAAGATAATGAATCGCCAATGAGAAAATGCACCTGCACTTAAAGAGGTTTCCAATGCTTTTGCTTTGAACTCTCTCTGCGGAATAGTTCCTGAGATGCGTGACGTGTAACCGCGCAATTAACAGCATTCAGGTTATCTCTAGACTGGTTCTTTGCCACTGGTTCCAACAGGATCTGAATGAGTCTCTACAATGACAGCACAAGTGAAAGGACACCGCTACTGTAACTGGCTCGTGGCGCTCTTCATTGAAACTCATGACAATAGTAAAAAGATATTCTATACTCATTGCAGTTTAACTTCACTAAGCAATTAGCCTCACCCACAGAACCCTAACGCTGTTGCAGCAACTCTGTGTTTAAACTCACACAGCTCCTGCTGTAAATATTTACTTTGCACTGGAGTGGCAGCGTTTATGTCAGCTCCACTGCCACAGCCAGACTCCAGTAAAATACCAGTGAGAGGCTGGCATACCTGTGCACGTGCAGGGGATCCCAAACACCTGGCTGAGGTTCCTGTCGTTTGGTGTTCTGAAGAACTCTGGCTAAACTCTGGCTGGTTCACAGGTTCAGATTCCTTCAGCTAATAGCAGATCACCCGCAGTTGTAATTATGCACATTTACATACAAACATATTTCTTAACCAAATAGCGTGCCATGATCACAGCAATCAAGATACCTCTGTATGGCTTTGTCTAGGAGTGTTGTCATCTCTATTAAAACATAAAGGCTCTTAAAAGACACTGCAACTGTTTGTGTGTGTGTGTGTGTGTGTGTGTGTATATATATATATATATATATATATATATATATATATATATATATATATATATATATATATATATATATAGCACCTATATAGTGTGCTGTGTGGTGTTTGTTTAACCCTGTCTGACCAGCAGCTCAGCAGTGACAGAGCTCCAGGGAATCAAGCACGGTGCCAGGAAGGATTTAGAGGATTCATTCTCAACACGTCTTTCCAGGATTCAGTGAACTTGGACAGGGTAAGCCCTCTCTCCTGCAGCCTACCTGAACTCCATACAACTGGAACAAAGTGAGTATGGGGCCCAATGTATAGTGTGTGTCAAAATACTAATAAAGTGGAGAATTTAATAAAAAAAACTCTGTGGGTGATTTTTTTTTATTATTATTTTTGTTTATAGCTGTTCTCCTGCTCAGACACAGAGATTATTCGCCCCAGGTGCTTAGCGCCAGCGCTAGAGAGACCTTACAATGTAGCAGGCTTCCCACAAGGAGAACCAACCCAAGCGCTCTCAGACAGCTGTCCCTTAACTCCATCTGGCCTGCCTTCTCTCACTCACTGGTTCACACGCTCGCTCACTGTGGGGATATCAGTCATGTCTATCCTGTTTCAGCAGGATTTGACAAAATTCAGGTCAGCTGCTCAGCTCTTGCGCTGATGGGATTGAGAGCAGTAAAATCAGTTTTAGAAAGTTAGTAAGTGGGTCCCATAGCTCTCCTGTTGAGGAGCTCAGCCAGTGCTCCCCAGCAGAATATAATGAAGCCAGATTTGTGCTACAGGAGCACTATAAGAGATGCAAGCTGAATGATTCATATTGACTTGACAACACCTGTTTTGCATGCAGACTGGTATCTGTTGAAATATGGTAAAACAGCCTCTTACCTGCAGGGTGGGTGGGTCACTCACACACGCTCTCACGCTCACACACACACACACACGTACACGTACACAAACAAGAAAAAACTGAATACAGGATTTCTTCAAGCACTTTAAAACCATTTCTAGACCCCCACAGCAGCCTATCAAAATACAACTTACACAGTGCGAGTTGCCTGCATTTACAGCACTGGCACTAGGACTAGTCTTAAACAATAAAACATGTGAAGTCTCTCTAAGAGAGCGAGAGGAGTGGTCTGTGGCTCCCTGTAGTCACACAGCCTTGACAGGCCGGTCCTACTCTACACACCTCCTATTAATAAATTCCTCCAGCCACTTCTCATTCACTCCTCAGGCAGCACGCCTTTCATCTTCAGCCCTCCAGAGAAGGGGAGAGTATTCCTGCTCTGGTGTAGGCGGTGGGGAGGGTCTGAATGCAGGGAGGAACGGTCGTAAAATACAGGCAAACAAATGAATGGATGAAAGTCATTATTCTTTGTTTCTGTTATCAGGATTCGTTGGCTTGTGTGAAACTTTTTTGCTTACCAATAAAGGACCGATCTGAAGATGAACTATACTACAAGGGGAAGCAGACTGGAGTGAATTGCACAGCATTCCCCCAGGACATGAGTGACCAAGGACATGTGGATCAAAACATCAAAAACAGCAACAACATGTCCTGGAGATAAGGGCAGGTCTGAAAAGCATAAGGGTTTCTCAGTGTGTTTGCCAAGGCTTAGATCAGCAAGTATTGGATTCTGGTCTATCCATATTGTCACATGACAAGCAGTGTACAGCACGGTACATCACAATTTGCTTCCTCGTCAAAAATTCTGGTTTCAAATTGCTGCGATACAAACTCAGACAGGTGTTTACAATATTGTCAGAAATGCCTGCAATGCAAACTACTGTAGAACAAGCCCATGTTACTGTAGCACAGTAACACATAACAGCCCACCTAACAAGAATAACTAGTTATCTGGATATTTATTTTACTGAAATGTTATTATCCTATCCGTTGCCTCAAGCAGTAGTAAAAATGATTATTCATTATATTATTTTCCAATTAAGACTGTAACCAAAATAGGCAACAAAATCCATCCCTCTTTTTTTTTACAGCTATAGATAGAGCCGTGGGGTAGCGTGATACCCTACATTGCATAATACCAAACCCGGACTTCTGCAAGGACACGATGTGCATGTCCACAACGGGGCATGTAGCAGACAATTGTGTGAGCCTGCAACCCTGTGGTTACTGACTATTGCCATAGTAACTCATGCCTTCCCTCCTGCACTGGCACTGCCTAGCTCACAGCCCTGGCAGCTCACAGCTCTTCTGAATGACAATAATGCGCTGCACTGGCTCCCTAACATGAGTTATGATTTATAGAATCCATGATGACACAGGCATTGCAGTGTCTCAGAGTAGCTGACCGAGCAAAAAATAATAATTTACAGCTGTATTACACTCAGTAATCTGAACTGAATACAGCAGTGCTGTTAAAGCAATATGGGAAAAGCACACAAGGAGCTTCATAATTGTTTTTGTTCAGTTCTAGCACCATAAATGCAATCATTAACAATCAGAAGGGAAGGCAAGCTGTCTAATGATGTAGACTATATTTCAAGTGCTTTCAGCAAGCTATCGAATAAGGGGCAACAAAGCGAGTCAGTAAAAATACAGAGGAATTAAAACCAACATTCCAGACTAGAAATTCTAAATAGTAAACCGAGTGAAGAATTGAAGTCCAATGGGTACCCTGCTGCTGGATTTAGCAACACACACAATACTCCTATGTTTTTCTTATGTGTTTAAAACCATAACTTTTCCATTTACCCCTTAAAACAACACTATCCAAACCAGATTTTCACTTGTCACTTTTTCCATTGTATTAAAAGACTGTCTTGTTGTTAGGAACTAGTTCGTCCAACTTTTGTTCAAGAGATTGCTGAGAGCATTTTTTAAATCACATTTCAGCATCCACCTGTGGTAGAATACCTACTTAGTTATTTAAAAAAAAAAAAAAAAAATAATTGTTAAATGTTTTCATTATTGGTTAAAGTCAGTCAAATAGTAATTCAAATATGGCTATCCAGATCCAAAATGGCTATGAGTCTGGGTGACTTCGTCCTCCCATATTTAGGAACTGGAAACACGCATGTAGGCTCCTGGTTTCTTACTGGTCAGGGCTCACACGGTTAACCAATGCTTTTTTTGTTCCAGTTGTACAACAGAACATAAGGATGAGTTGAAAAAACTGTTCTGCCAGAACCACTGTTTGAGTTCCTTAAGAGAAACAGGCACACTTCTCGGCTGCTGCCACAGCATGTAAGTGTATAATAACATTAATAGCAGATCAAGTAACTCCAATGTGATCTGTGACAGGCGCCCTGTTAGCAGAGTGCCTAGGACTGTTTACAGATTACTGGCGTGCCCAAGTCTACCCACCCCATAGCACAGCAATATGTGGTTACTATCAGGTAAATTCCTTGTGTGCATCAAAAGTCCCCACACAAGCACACGACGTGATAGTTCTGGGTAAATGCATACCCCATGCACATAAAACTAAACCCTATACGTTGTGCATGCATGAGCTCACACCTAACGCCACAAGAGCGGTTCGAAGTATGCTGTTCTGACTCTGTGTGGAGTACTACGAGGCTACAGTAGCAGGAACGGATGGAATTAGTCTGTACATAAGTGCTGGTCGGTGTATAGAGACCACTACGAGTGGAATTGTGCAGTAAAATACACACCAGCGCTGGGAGAGCATATCTATTATTGTGGTTTGCTAAGGAAATGAAAAATATTATCTGGAAACACTCCTCGGAAAAAAATGCCGCGCCTGTTTCTCTGCATTCTGTGAAGCCAAGCAGAAGTACCGGCAATAAGATTGCGGTATAGACTAGTAGTGCTGTGTTACGACTCGACTGACGAGAATCATGAACCTCGCCTACTGACAGCGGTGCACATTCTCTGTGTGTGTGTGCATATATATATATACACATTCACAGAAACGCAATATGCTCTCTGAAATAAAGACGTCCTCTATTATCAGACTATTGTTAAACTGCAATGTTTCTGACACGCATGTACTGATGTGGACATGGCTGTGGAGTGATCCGATACACACCCTGTTTAACATGTAATTATTATTATTATTATTATTATTATTATTATTATTATTAATATTATTAATAATAATAATAATAATAATACATTGGGTCGAACACTACACTACGTTAAAGTCTTCCGCTGGTTTCTGGCCCGAGTTCTCACACGTGTTGCGGTATTTATACACAACGGTATTATATTATTGATACAAATGTGTGCACCGTATATGTCAGAAATACAGCAAAGGGACACACAGGCAGTCGTACAATACATACCCAGCGGTTGAAGCCGCGACGAAACATCTTGCAATTGTTCTTTTGGGATAGGTTTTATTGAATGCTTTTGATCTGCGGCACTGCCTTTGTCTCCAGTAAAGCATTCAGTGTTATTAATTGTAAATATTTCTTCTCGCTATCTTCTTCAGCTCGACAGTCATTCGAACAGTCATTCTTATTGTAGTCGTACTATTAATATATCATTCGTGTGATATAGTCTGTGCGCTGCGGACATACCCTATACAGCTTCCACTACCAGGGGACTCTTACTCTCTGATCCGCGGCATCTTAATGCTGAAGTCTTAGCATTTTGTCTGAACCGTCTCGTCGCACAGCAGCCAGCAGTGTTACACGTCTGACGCGACACCATCCCAGCCAAAGGAATACAAAAGAACAGTAAGTTAACAAAAAAAAAAAAAATCTAAAGTCCAGCGTTAGCCGTCCTCAGCCCCCACTCCTCTCCTATGTCCCTATCAACCTCACTGCCTGTCGTCGAGCGCACACACACCCACACGCCCACACACACAACGCTTCTACTTTCGTGAGCTCCTCCCTCGGCGGCTGCAAGTACAGCTCGCAGGGCTCACTGGGAAGTGTAGTTCTTTTTTTTTTTTTTTTTTTTTAAGACGGTTCCGCAGAACAATTGCCATGCTGGCATGTCAGTGTGGTACGACACAAGACTGCCCAGAGCATGGCTGGGTTGAGTACACGGTATGGCTATTTTGAAGTATCCAAAATAGAAAAGATTATTAAAGCGTTAGCTTACACACATGGATTGAGAAATATACAATATATAACTGTATGCTTTATTTTATCATTGTTAAATTGGTCATTCAAAAACCGAGAACAAGCTACGAAAACAATATATTCAATGAAAGAGAAGAATGTTTATCAAGTTCTTACATAATATAACTAGACTTTGATCCATCACCACCCAAGTAAAAACACACTGAAGTGCCTCAAATACAGTCCAGTGTATCTAAATATTTCAAGAGCCTTTATTGTTTCGCTTACACTGCCATCTTGTGTTATTACGCGGTGCTTACACAAATTGCGATCCTGTTGCCCTGATATTAATCAGAAATGCATCCAGCTTTCTTAAGGCATTATTAATATAATATTCCGAAGCGAGCAGTGCCAAACACAGGGAAGTCGAGGTCACTTTATTAATTAAAAAATAAACCATTAAAGAAACTGGCGGGCAATGAAGTAATATAAACCAGTTTAATCTAAAATGAATGGATGAATGACATTAACTATTTGTACAAACCCGAAATACAATAGTTAAAATCAGGATTTGTTTCACAAATTGTGCTTTACAGCAAAGGATGTAAACAAGTACATTACCATGCAAGTGTCGTGGTAAACTTTTCAAATGTTAACTGTCTATCATAATATACCCCCCTCCCCCTCCCCCTCCCAGTATCAATGTAATGGGAGCGTTTACAACACGATTCCCGGTTCAAATCCCGGCTCAGCCATCGACTCACTGTGTGGCCCTGAGTAAATCTCTTAACCTCCCTGTGCTCCGTCCTTCAGATGAGAGGTAAAACCAGGACCTATTGGAAGTGACTCTGCAGCGACAGTTGATGCATAGTCGTTTTGGATAAAAGTGTCTGCTAAATGACTTATTATTATTATTATTATTATTATTATTATTATTATTATTATTATTATTATTATTAATAATAATAATAATAATAATAATAATGTTTCCTTTATGTCCGGTGGACTCATGACATTTATTTCTGTATATTTTATTGCTGGCACGATCGCAAACAGATTCTTTCAATATGGCATTGGAGTTTACTATCTCATTTACAAACAGATGTTATTCCAGAGGGTAAAAGCTTTTGATGAAGGCAGCCTCTCCACTTACGGGCCTCCTCCTCAGAAGGGGGAGGGGAGAGCAGGTTCGGTGACACAGTTCCTCAATGAGACTTTGAGAGTTGCTTGGTTTCAGTTCTCGGGAGGCACGTCTGAGGGAAGGTTGGTTTCAGTCACCTCGCTCTCGGAAGGCATGTCTGAGGGAAGGTTGGTTTCAGTCGCCTTGCTTTCAGGAGGCACGTCTGAGGGAAGGTCGGTTTCAGTCACCTCGCTCTCGGAAGGCATGTCTGAGGGGAGGGTGGTTTCAGTCGCCTCGCTCTCGGGAGGCATGTCTGAGGGAAGGTTGGTTTCAGTCGCCTCACTCTCGGGAGGCATGTCTGAGGGGAGGTCGGTTTCAGTCGCCTCGCTCTCGGAAGGCATGTCTGAGGGAAGGTTGGTTTCAGTCGCCTTGCTTTCAGGAGGCACGTCTGAGGGAAGGATGGTTTCAGTCACCTCGCTCTCGGAAGGCATGTCTGAGGGGAGGTTGGTTTTAGTCGCCTCGCTCTCGGGAGGCATGTCTGAGGGAAGGATGGTTTCAGTCACCTCGCTCTCGGAAGGCATGTCTGAGGGAAGGTTGGTTTTAGTCGCCTCGCTCTCGGGAGGCATGTCTGAGGGAAGGATGGTTTCAGTCACCTCGCTCTCGGAAGGCATGTCTGAGGGGAGGTTGGTTTTAGTCGCCTCGCTCTCGGGAGGCATGTCTGAGGGAAGGATGGTTTCAGTCACCTCGCTCTCGGGAGGCATGTCTGAGGGAAGGATGGTTTCAGTCACCTCGCTCTCGGAAGGCATGTCTGAGGGGAGGTTGGTTTCAGTCGCCTTGCTTTCAGGAGGCACGTCTGAGGGAAGGTCAGTTTCAGTCACCTCGCTCTCGGAAGGCATGTCTGAGGGAAGGTTGGTTTCAGTCGCCTTGCTTTCAGGAGGCACGTCTGAGGGAAGGTCGGTTTCAGTCACCTCGCTCTCGGGAGGCATGTCTGAGGGAAGGTTGGTTTCAGTCGCCTCGCTCTCGGGAGGCATGTCTGAGGGAAGGTTGGTTTCAGTCGCCTTGCTTTCGGGAGGCATGTCTGAGGGAAGGTCGGTTTTAGTCGCCTCACTATCGGGAGGCACGCCTGAGGGAAGGTCGGTTTCAGTCGCCCTGCTCTCGGGATGCATATCTGAGGGAAGGTCGGTTTCAGTGGCCCAGCTCTCGGAAGGCGGGTTTGATGGAAGGTCGGTTTCAGTGGCCCAGCTCCCGGGAGGCACGTTTGACGGGTCGGTTTCAGTGGCCTCGCTCTTGGGAGGCATGTCTGAGGGAAGGTCAGTTTCAGCTGCCCAGCTCTCGGGAGACACGTTTGAGGGAAGATCGGTGTCAGTGAACCAGACCCTGGAAGTTGATCGCTGCTCTCCATCAGAGGCCACTTGCCAGGAGGAAGCCCGGGAGTTGGGCTCGCTGTAGATAGTGGAGGAGGCTGAGGCCCTGTCTGAGGGCAGCTGCCCCCCTGGAATGGGTCTGGGGAGAGCTAGAGGTCTATCCTGTTTCTTAAGCTGGGCCAGTGCCGTGGAGGCTCCCCGCTGCACAATGAGGTCCACAATGTACTTTTTGGCCACCCTGTTGTCACCTTTATTTTTAATGACTAGAACTTCAGATAAGCTATTGAAGGATACAAAGAAGAAAACAAAGCAATAGTTGTTAAGTTTTATTTGCAAATGTTTCTATTGTAGGGTTTTAAAAGCTTCAAATGCGAAAGGATTTCATGTTTTATTTATTTATTAAGCACTTTTAGAAATGTAGAAATAAAATAAAAAATATTCACTACCTAGAAACAAATACATATATCTTACAGTATTTTTTGGTATACATTTTGTGATATGAAAAAGTGCCGCTAGTAATCTGGAATTCTAGGGAGGCGTGGCTGGATAAGAAGCAGACATGTGAGCAGAGTGCCGCATTTCAAGGTTTTTTTTTTTTCAAGGCTGTCCAGAAGAGTTTGGCCAAAAAAGTGGCAGCATGGCAGAGAACAAAGAAATACAAGATTTTAACAATCTAGGCTGACTCTGAAATCCAAAATCAGTTAATAGGTGCTGTGCTGAAAATACGTGTGTTCGAGAAAACAGCCCAAGCCCTTGGCGAACAAGGATTCAGTCTAACACCACAACAGTTCTTGTCTTGTAAAATGAGCAGCCGGTGTGCAGGAGTTCATTAAAGACTGGAGTAAATGCATTGAGAATACGAGCCGCTGTGTTCTGTGCTGCCGCCTGTGTGTTTTCCCTTACCGTGAGGCTGAATCCTTCTTGTTTCTCAGGGTGCAGATGGAGAAGCTGAGGAAACCCAGAACCAAGAGGAAAACGAGAAGCACCACTCCCAAGACAATGAAGACATTCTCCACCAGCCACTCAAGAGCTGTCAACTTCACATTCTCCATCTCCTCCTCCATGCCCACCGGGATACCTGGAGCCCACAGAACAGGAGCACTGTCACATTCCTGAGTGATTCATCAAAATCATACAACAGGATCTCAAGACATACCCCTGGGTAACACGTTCCATGAAGTGTCTCTAAATACCATGTATTTACTTGGCAGATACATGTGTACTTACACATAACTACAATGTTATTATGCAAAGTTACAATGTACTCAATGTGTAAACACACAACCCTAACCCTAACCCTGACCAATTGTGTACTTACATATGTCGTGCAAAAAGATTTACATGTTAAGTGCATTGTAACTATGCATAATAACACTGTAGTTATGTGGACGTGCACATGTACTTACTAAGTAACTACTATGCTAATACACAGTAAATACAGACCCTTCATGTGAAGTGTTACCTAGCCTTGCGTGGCTCTGTCAGTGAAAGAGGTGACAGTTAGGTCACCTACAGCAACTCAAAGCTTATTTTCCCAGCCTGCTGTAAACCTGAAGCAATCCCAGCATGCTTTTCTCTCTGAGCTCTGGTCTTTGAGAGAAGGGAGGATTTGTTACATACAGTATGCTGCTCCTACCCTTAATGTCCATTTCTTCCATATTTTGCTGAGCTCTAAGCACTACAAAAAGAAACAAAATGCTTGAAATAAATAGGTGGCTTTTACAGTTTTGATATAGAGGTGTAGTGTACTATACAGTGAATACTAATGTTTTCTTTTAATAGTTTTTTTTTTTTTTATATAACGTCAGGAATCTCATTACTTCTTGAAATTAATTACTTGAGCGGAACTGGGGCACAACTCTTTCTCTTTAAGACTGAGCTGAATTAGAAGTGAAACTGAAGGTCTTATAAGCTGTTCTTCATTAACCTAGCTGCTATTAGCCAGCCTCATTGAAATAAAAATGCAGGCACTCTCTTACACGGGTAGCCAGTGATGTTAGCTGATATCTGTGCTGGAATTCAATAGAAAAAAAAAGTGTTTAAAACAAACATCTGTTCAATAAGATTTGTTTTAAGCAATAACTCAGCAGAAACTGAATGAACCTCGCTACACATCTTTTAAAGAGCATACTATTTTAATACATATCGCTGCAACTGGAGGCTTTTTTGCAGACATATTTCCTAATAATGTAGCTACCCCCTCTTTTAACATGACTAAATGTAATGTTTTCACTTTTAACAGTTACTTTTCTTATTCATTAAGCATTTCTAGTGATTGATTTGCTGTTTTTAAATTCTCTGTAGTGTACTATATCTATAGTCACATCTGTATCTAGCTATGTATCGATCCATATACAAATGGCAGTGTGTTAACATTCTTGTACAGCATCATGCATTCTTCAAGAGAAGTTACTTTAAAGTTCAGGGATGGAAATAAGCCTCTTGTTGCACAGCAGCGTGATCCATTCTTGGTTTTACTATGAGTTTAATAGAACAGCTTTAATAGCTTGTTGCCTATACACTGTGGCTAAGCAAGCTCATAGTAAAACCTGGAATGGGTGAAATGCAGTAGGAGTTTCATTTCCATCCCTGAAGTTGCTGAAAATAAAGCTGTCACCCCACTGAAATACTGCTGGGAAGATGCAGCATTTGACCGTGTTATTTACTCAGCAATGCCTTGTCTGATTTCGTACAAATGCATTTGTTTACCTGTCATTGAGGTCTCTGTGTTCCCTGTCATTTGGGAAGTGATACTCTCTTCAGTAGTTTCCACAGGCTCTGCAGAGAATAAATCTGGATTCACGTACCTGTATACAGCACATGCACATCTGTACCAGCTGTGAGAGATCTAACGTTTTTCACACAGGTCTCATTTTGGAATCTGTCCTACACTCACCGCACCCAAATCCAATGACAGAATTGAAACCCACTTTCTTTGTCATACATGTTACTTCCTATTGTGTGTGTGTGTTTGTGTGTGTGTGTGTGTGTGTGTGTGTGCGTGTGTGTGTGTGTGTGTGTGCGCGCGTGTCTGTCTGTCTGTCTGTCTGTGTGTGTGTGTGTTAGTCTGTCTGTCTGTTTGTCTGTGTGTGTGTGTGTGTGTGCGCGTGTGTGTTACACTAGATCACTCATAGGTGTCTATGTCATCGATATTTAAAGATCTGGAACACCCGTTAACCTTATCTAATTAAGCCAATAACTGATGCAATTAAGTAACTCTCCAGGACCAGGGTTGGAGACCCATGCACTAGAAGATAGTGATAAAGGTCACTTCTCTCAAATATATATCTCAAATATATCTATTCTTACCTGGGTTGGGCAGGAAAGGTGGTATATCAACTGCAGTGAAGTAAAAAGAGAATGATAGATTCAGACCTTCACCTTGTACTGCCTGCTCCTCCATCCCCACCTCAATCATGTTGTAACCAATATTACCACAATTATATGGGACTATACAGTCAAGATGCCGTGTTATTTACTAGGAATTAGTTCACAAAGTCCCCAGTTCACAAAGCGTTAACTTGTAATCATGAAATGGTTAAAGAAGTCATCAAATGTCCAGAACGGTTTCGTGAATATAAAACAGTACTTCATTCATACAGTTAGGTCTTTAAACTCAGTATCACCGAATATGCTCATATAAACTCTGATATGCATTAATGTACCTATCTGTGCGGTTTCTTCCTGCAGGGAAATCTGGGTCTTTCTCATGCCAGTCTGTACACTGATACTCACAGGCTCTGCAAGGAATGACATGGATTCAGAGCTTCACTCTCTACAGCCTGCAAAGCATCATACTGCCTTCAGGGTGCTTTGTGAAGCACATGGGTCAACACCTTTGCATGCTACTTCATTCCTAATGGTGACCTTGGAAAAGGCTCAGACAAGGAGGCGTTTTTTTAAACTAGTCTGTAGGCAATGAATATAGAAATGCTAAGCACACTGCACTATCCAACACAGCAGAGAATAAGCACACTGCTCTATCCAACACAGCAGAGACCATGCAAGTGCACTGTTCAAGACAGCAGAGACCAAGCATACTGCTCTATCCAACACAGCAGAGACCAAGCACACTGCTCTATCCAACACAGCAGAGACCAAACACATTGCTCTATCCAACACAGCAGAGACCAAACACACTGCACTATCCAACACAGCCGAGAATAAGCACACTGCTCTATCCAACACAGCAGAGACCATGCAAGTGCACTGTTCAAGACAGCAGAGACCAAGCATAGTGCTCTATCCAACACAGCAGAGACCAAGCACACTGCTCTATCCAACACAGCAGAGACCAAGCACACTGCTCTATCCAACACAGCAGAGACCAAGCACACTGCTCTATCCAACACAGCAGAGAACAAACACATTGCTCTATCCAACACAGCAGAGACCAAACACACTGGACTACCCAACACAGCAGAGACCAAGCACACTGCACTATCCAACTCAGCAGAGACCAAGCACAGTACACTATCCAACACAGCAGAGACCAAGCACAGTGCACTATCCAACACAGCAGAGACCAAACACACTGCTCTATCCAACATAGCAGAGACCAAACACACTGCTCTATCCAACACAGCAGAGACCAAACACACTGGACTGCCCAACACAGCAGAGACCAAGCACAGTGCACTATCCAATACAGCAAGCTTCTTTTAGTGCTTGGCAAAGAGCCATCAAAACAGGCAAAGCTAAATAATGTAGATTAGAATAGCTGGTGTTTCAGACAGGGAAAAATATTCTTGTTGTACCAATGCAATCTTTTGTCTTTTAGAAATTCTTACTTTGCTTAGCTATTGGTGAACTACTAATAAAGTCCAGGTTACTTTCCCTGTTCATGCTCAGTCCCTGTGAAGCAATGTTAAAAGCTTTGCCTGTATTACCATGCTGTTCAAACTACCCTCCACGCTATGACTTCCCCTACCTTTTATAATGTCGTCGATTGCCTCTGTCTCTGAATTCTCTAGACTAATAAGCTGTGGTGAGAGAGGTTTGGTTTCTGAAGAATCAGACTCCTCGGAAGCTAGGGAAACATCTAAACAAAGAAAAGACAAGAAAACAGTGAGTGACATGACAATAAAAAGAGGTTTTGCCACACGAGCATCATACTGCATCCAGCTCTTGCTCTCTCAATGCTGCTGATCTGGCTGGTACTAGCAATGACTTGCCCACCTGGTGCCAAAGCTTCAATAGATGCTGCTTCGATACTTGACACTTGGTCGTCTGATTTAGCAGATTCAGAGGATGTGTTGTCTTTTGATTTAATAGTTGTAATGGATGTGTTTTTGCCACTTGGTTTATGAGATTCAGATGATTCTGCTTGGTCACTTGGTTTAGGAGATTCAGATGATTCTGCTTGGTCACTTGGTTTAGGAGATTCAGATGATTCTGCTTGGTCACTTGGTTTAGGAGATTCAGATGATTCTGCTTGGTCACTTGGTTTAGGAGATTCAGATGATTCTGCTTGGTCACTTGGTTTAGTAGATTCAGATGATTCTGCTTGGTCACTTGGTTTAGTAGATTCAGATGATTCTGCTTGGTCACTTGGTTTAGTAGATTCAGATGATTCTGCTTGGTCACTTGGTTTAGTAGATTCAGATGATTCTGCTTGGTCACATGGTTTAGTAGATTCAGATGATTCTGCTTGGTCACTTGGTTTAGTAGATTCAGATGATTCTGCTTGGTCACTTGGTTTAGTAGATTCAGATGATTCTGCTTGGTCACTTGGTTTAGTAGATTCAGATGATTCTGCTTGGTCACTTGGTTTAGTAGATTCAGATGATTCTGCTTGGTCACTTGGTTTAGTAGATTCAGATGATTCTGCTTGGTCACTTGGTTTAGTAGATTCAGATGATTCTGCTTGGTCACTTGGTTTAGTAGATTCAGATGATTCTGCTTGGTCACTTGGTTTAGTAGATTCAGATGATTCTGCTTGGTCACATGGTTTAGTAGATTCAGATGATTCTGCTTGGTCACATGGTTTAGTAGATTCAGATGATTCTGCTTGGTCACTTGGTTTAGGAGATTCAGATGATTCTGCTTGGTCACTTGGTTTAGTAGATTCAGATGATTCTGCTTGGTCACTTGGTTTAGGAGATTCAGATGATTCTGCTTGGTCACTTGGTTTAGTAGATTCAGATGATTCTGCTTGGTCACTTGGTTTAGGAGATTCAGATGATTCTGCTTGGTCACTTGGTTTAGTAGATTCAGATGATTCTGCTTGGTCACTTGGTTTAGGAGATTCAGATGATTCTGCTTGGTCACTTGGTTTAGTAGATTCAGATGATTCTGCTTGGTCACTTGGTTTAGTAGATTCAGATGATTCTGCTTGGTCACAGATTCAGATGATTCTGCTTGGTCACTTGGTTTAGTAGATTCAGATGATTCTGCTTGGTCACTTGGTTTAGGAGATTCAGATGATTCTGCTTGGTCACTTGGTTTAGTAGATTCAGATGATTCTGCTTGGTCACATGGTTTAGTAGATTCAGATGATTCTGCTTGGTCACTTGGTTTAGGAGATTCAGATGATTCTGCTTGGTCACTTGGTTTAGTAGATTCAGATGATTCTGCTTGGTCACTTGGTTTAGTAGATTCAGATGATTCTGCTTGGTCACTTGGTTTAGGAGATTCAGATGATTCAGCTTTAAGAGAAATCAGACAGTCAGACACAGGAAGAGGAAACACGCTCACTGGGTTTACCAGCCCATGTGGCTACACTTCATTTTTAAAATTGTTTTCTAAAAGGGAAGGAAAAATGGTAAACTTGGGTTGAATTAAACAACAGTACTAGCATTAATATGTGCACTGTAAAGAAATATAAAATAAGTTCAATGCACTTTGAGTCACCTAAATATTATTATACTCAGTAAAACAACCGCCACTAGGCAAGAACTTGGCCAGTTTTTTTTGACAAATGTTATCAAAACTAGCTGAAAAACAAGGTGTGGTGTTAATTCAATTCAGTTTAGTTTTGTTTGTTCACATAGTGCAGAACTAATACAAATAGAGACCCAACTAAACTAGACTCGGTAAACAACAATAAAACAATAAAATAATTCCAAACAAGCCCCACATCAGATGACCAGACTGCCAGGACCTGCTCTGTGTTCAGTAACATTGTATTTTTGATATGCTATTACAAATAATGTACTTTACTTGTGTGTGTTGGCTCTGTCTTATTACCAGCATCACGTTCTCCTTTAAAACAGTGTATGGACCCTAAAAGAGAAATGCAATGATTAATCCACTTAACTTGGTGTTGAGACTGCTATAGCCATCTGAAATTTCAATTTGTGTCAGACAGCTTGTATCAGATACAGCGAACTGCTGTGCAAGATACAAGCTTGGGTGGAAATCACTGAGTCGTTGAGGTAAAAACAATAAAGCACTGAAACTTTTCATTTTTATTTTAACAGCTTTGTTGGAACTTTATAGGTCTTTATCATCCGGAAACCAAAAAGTCACATGATGGCAGCCACAGGTCAAGGGGAAAAGGGTATCGTTGGAGTGTTATTAATGACTAATTATTTCATGTATTCATATTGAAAAACACACTTTATTGTGAAACAAACACTGTTGATGGACAAAGACACTAGGCCAACATTACCATACCTGAATCCCATTCATCAAACTCCTCCAGTATAGAGGCTAAAACATGTTTGAAATTTCACAGCAGTGCTATTCAAAGTGTGTTCTCGGAGCATTAGCACCAGACCAATCTACAACTTGCCAGACACGCACAGAATATCTGAACACAGAAACAACAGTGCAAAGGTATGTGTGCATTGGTGTGCAGGGAAACGCTTACTACAGTGACTGTTTAGCTCTCTCAATATCATCTTCAATATTAGGAATTTGCTGTCTATGTTTTTGGGCAGCGGTGGTATATGGCGAAGTTCTCCTGCAATACAACAGAAAACGAGCATAGCAACATCATTGAGCTGACAAGTTGAGAGTGCTTTGCCTTTTGATCACATTCTTAACCCTTTAACCCACCCTAGCAGCACACAGGAATGAGTGTTGTGAGATTGCACCCCACAGTCGCTCACTGTTGGAGTCAATGATCTCTGAGAGAGTTTGGGGATTGGGAGTCTAATACTCGATTGTCCATATCGCTTCTGGGGCTTGAGAGTTGGTACACTGTAATGTATATATATATGTTATGAATATGCTAGATGGTTTTTATCACTAGACTGTGGAACAAAACTAACTAGAATGGTGTTTGCCAAACACTGGAAAACATGGACCACAGATGTATTAATAGCCAGCACGTGGATTTATGGGATGTAGAGGAGTGTTTTCCATAGATATAAATAGCCAGCAGGTGGGTTTTTGGGATGTCTTAGAGGAGTACTTTCCATAGATGTATTAATAGATCTAAGCTAACATCCAGGTTGGAGTCTATCACTGTTCGAAAACACAGTGATGGGACATTCTGTTATTATGAGGTCACAATGCGGATTCAAGTGGTCTGTCACGGAAAGTCTGATTCATGTTCTTAGTATTGATTTCCCAGCAGTGGGAGTTCCATGGCTTGATTGACTGATGAAAATCCAATGTTGCAAGTGACCCACAAACATCCAGAAAAATGAAGTGCTCATAAAGAAGCACAAGAGCAACAGCTGGATGCAATTCATCAGTACGCAGGCAGGCTGCCAAGGAGTCCGCAACATTCTCACCTATAATCCCCTTTAGATGGGCTACAATATCTTTTAGCAGCTCTTCATATTGGCCAGCACCTGTACAAAAATAAAAAAGCATATCTCACTTTTGAAATTTCTGAGACTTGAAATGCAGACTTTGGCAGCAGACTCTAGCCCTATATATTTGCCCAGAGCAGGGGTGACAAGAGCAGTGGTATTGAGACCTTCCCAGCCTACTGGGAGAGCCTCGAACCCACCGCAAACGGGGCCACCTTTTCCCTTCTCGAGGATTGAGGATCTGTTCAGTCTTATACAATGGGATCGATCCAATTTGAAGCTGACACACAGCTCTGACTTACTGTATGTTGTCTTATGAAGTACAATCCACGCTTAATGGCTTACAGCACTGTTTCCAAAAGAGAATTACTGTAAGGGGGGCATTTTGTGGGTATTTTTAGAAAAACATAAGGTGCGTCAAATGCACTTCAGAGAGACCAATCCTAGACAACCTAACTTTTTCCCTAACGTCTACAGCACTCACCCTGGCTTGGGTCCTGAAATACTGCATCGAAACGACCCTGCTCATCGGCTCTCCCTTGTAGGGGCAGGGTGATCTGGGGTGCTGCAGTTGCTAGGTCTTCATCTCCAGGGGACGTTGCTACATCATGCATTGCAATATCTTCATTGGGCGTTATTGCAGTGTTTGGTTCTGTGTCTCTGTGTGATGCAAACGTGGTGGACTTAGCTTGCCTGTCTAATGCTACAGGCAGCTGAGACACTGCTTAAGAGAAATGAGAAAGATGACAAACTCTTGAGACATCCTTGGGTCGCAGTACAAGAAATCAGATCAACAGATTAACTCAAACAGGATCTCCTAACGCAGTTCACATGACCAGATATCTGAATCCAGTTGTTCAGTAAGATTTTAACAGGATTCCCTGTGCCTGTGCCATGCAAACATACAGACTAACTCCGCACCCACTTAATCAGGTATTGTTAAACATTTAGGTGCCAGAAGTGCAGTGCTTGAACAACGCAATAGTAAACTATATTTTGGGGTACCCTGTACCTGAAAAATAAATAAAGCCTCAATTAATCGCAGGGATGGAAATAATATACATTAGCTAGTATCCCTGGAGTACAAATGTCTGCATTACCATGTGGAGATCCCTTTCTCTGGCTGAAGGGGGTGATTTCTGATGTCTTCTCTGCTTCAGAAGCCCCGCCTCCTCCCTCATCAACAGAGGGGTCAGGTGGGGTTTTGGGGTCTTCTACATGGGACCAAAGAAAGTGTTAATCCCTCATACACGAGTAATACATTTTGTAAAAGTGAGGATTTTTAAAGCCAAATAAAGAAGTCTCTGTGTTTTGTTGCTTTTACAGCACTCTCTGTGTAATATAGTTACAATAGTAGATAGCAGTACCAGCAGTATATCAAATGAGTGCCAGCACTTTGAGTGCATCCCTCTTGCACCTTCATACCTGATCGCTCATGCACCTTCATACAAGCATCCCTCATACACCTTCATACCAGCATCCCTCATACACCTTCATACCAGCATCCCTTATGCACCTTCATACCTGATCCCTCATACACCTTCATACCAGCATCCCTCATACACCTTCATACAAGCATCCCTCATACACCTTCATACCAGCATGCCTCATGCACCTTCATACCTGATCCCTCATACACCTTCATACCAGCATCCCTCATACACCTTCATACAAGCATCCCTCATACACCTTCATACCAGCATCCCTCATACACCTTCATACCAGCATGCCTCATGCACCTTCATACCTGATCCCTCATGCACCTTCATACCAGCATCCCTTATGCACCTTCATGTCAACATCCCTCATGCACCTTCATACCTGATCTCTCATGCACCTTTATACCAGCATCCCTTATGCACCTTCATACCTGATCCCTCATGCACCTTCATACCTGATCCCTCATGCACCTTCATACCTGATTCCTCATGCACCTTCATACCTGATCCCTCATACACCTTCATACCTGATCCCTCATACACCTTCATACCAGCATCCCTCATGCACCTTCATACCTGATCCCTCATACACCTTCATACCAGCATCCCTTATGCACCTTCATGTCAACATCCCTCATGCACCTTCATACCTGATCTCTCATGCACCTTTATACCAGCATCCCTTATGCACCTTCATACCTGATCCCTCATGCACCTTCATACCTGATCCCTCATGCACCTTCATACCTGATCCCTCATGCACCTTCATATCTGATCCCTCATGCACCTTCATACCTGATCCCTCATGCACCTTCATACCTGATCCCTCATGCACCTTCATACCAGCATCCCTCATGCACCTTCATACCAGCATCCCTTATGCACCTTCATATGAGCATCCCTCATGCACCTTCATACCTGATCCCTCATGCACCTTCATACCTGATTCCTCATGCACCTTCATACCTGATCCCTCATGCACCTTCATACCTGATCCTTCATGCACCTTCATACCAGCACCCCTTGTGAACCTACATACAGTACATTCCAAGTTTATAATGATCTGTGAATGCTGAGCAGGAGTGATATTATGTATTGGGTGACATGGTGTGGAATGCCCTATTGCTGAACAGATATTATTACCATCCAAAGATCCATCATTGGGGGCTTCAGATCCCTGGTCTGTTTCAGGGTCACCCCCTGCTCCATCATCCACTGGGAATTTGGGCCATGTTTTGGGGTACGCTGCACCTGAAAAATAATAAAGCCTCAATTAATCACAGGGATGGAAATAGCAGGTTCACACACTCCAGGTTTTACTACGAGCTTGAATAGTTGCAGTGTACAGGTAACAAGCGCAGGTGTGTCTTATTAAACTCATAGCAAAACCATGAATGGATCAAACCACTATGCAATGGGAATCATATTTAATAGTTATCAAAAAAGCACTGACAGCTGTATAATATGTAAAGCACAGTACAGAAGAATGTATAGAGGTAACAATGTTTTAGAAAAGTCTTGCTTTGCACACATTTTTATAATAATAATAATAATAACAATAATAATAATAATAATAATAATAATAATAATAATAATAATAATAATAATAATAAACTGTTTTACCCGTTTGGAGCATGCTTTTGTTAATAAAAATCTTGTCATTTCTCTTTATTGCTGCATGTTTCCTAAAGCTTGTTTTCGTATTTGGATCTGCAACGGTGGTGCAATCTACAAATCCTGCAATTCAACAGGAAAGTTCAGCATCTGCTAATATATACCGACATATCCAGTATAACACGGAGTACACTGAAAAGAAGAAAAGACTATCTAGGAATAAATGAAATCCGACCTGAAGAACCTCCTCTGCTGGTAATGCCAATGCAAATGCCGAGGAACAAGAATAAATAAGTCGGCGAAAAAGCCATGTTAACGCCGCTAATAAACTCAACCCCTGGCTCCTACATTCTTATCTCATAACAAACTCAACTCTGCTTTTTTTTCACGCATAGCCTCCCTGCTATTGTGACGTCATAGCTAATCATAAAGTCTATGATGCAGTGATCCAGAGAGCGCAGTAAATATTCCAAGAACGGACGCCAATGTTAAAAATTCTGTAATATATAGAGAAGCCTACTGTTTTATTATTATTATTATTATTATTAATAATAATAATAATAATAATAATAATAATAATAATAATAATAATAATCGTTCATTAAAGCAGTAGGATTATCCCTAAAACAGACGGCGGGGAGTTTTATAAAGTTGCCTCAATAATTTTATTGTAAATGAAACACCTAGTGGCTGTGATCATTAGACGCTCCGCATATGATCCCACTGCTATCGGCGTTTGGAGCCTTTTCAGCGCACTGCTTCCATCTACTGGCACGTTATAACATTAACCTAAACATTGATTTTTCATTCAACAGAATGATTGAGGTTAACAAGAACAATATGACGTCATAGATATGTAAATAGCATCTGTGTCAGCGCCAGGGCGTTTTTAACTATTATTTTAATGAGCACAGCCGTGGAAACTCTCCTCATCACAGACTGTAGTTAATTAGGTCTAATTTGATTATTTCGCTGATCTTTATGCGAAGTCACGTGTATCTGATGCAGACATTTCAGGTGGCTGTAGCACATCAATGCTACAGTGCAACTATGTATGCAACTACTCTTCCGACTGTTGGAAGAATGCTGTGCTTCAGAATATGTCCAGAAGGTGGCGCCTCGGTAACAAGTATGAGGCATTCCTGTTGGTCTGGTGTGGAGGTGCTCTTCGGTCTCAGCGATCACACACATCACAGGAGCATCACTTTGCGTTACTAGAACTAAAAGCGACAAAAACATCCTATGTAGGCCAAAGTCCATGAACATGTGTTTTTGTGTGTATATATTTAATTCATAAACAACAAAGACTATCTCCTCTATTAAATCACTTGTTTTGAATCCACTGCAAATTCATTCAAATCACAACATTTAAACATGATGATTAAATTGATTTTATGGAATGCCTTGATTTAATGTATATTTAAGCTATGTAATTGAAGCTAATTTAAGTCCTCAAAGACTTTTCCCTCTACCACAGAAACCAGCAATTAGAGCTAAAATCACCCAGAATGGTTCCACAGCATGTCTTTCAAACCACTCAAAGCCAGTCATCTCATCAACCCATTAATAAAAACACAACACAAGCTGTATTTATGTAATTCGATGCATTGCACTTAGACATAACTTTCGAAGTTAGCAAAATTAGAGTAAGACATCATGACACTATAAGAAAATAGAAAATTAAACTAACAGGTAGATGCCACTTAAAAATGCTCCAAAAAAAATGTCCGAAGACAATGGCGCTGGGTCATAATCCATAAGACAGTATGTAGATAATGATAGGACTAGACCAGTCTACAGACTAGAGCAAGGGAACAAGGGGTCAGCCTTTTACTGTTTCTCAAACACTTCTTATTTAATATTGGAAGGGGAACCGACAGACAGCGTTAGTTGCTTCTTGCTAGTTATGTAACATTGGCATTTTTTTATTTTAAAAAACAACTAAGCACTCTTCAGCCCAAGTTGTGAATGTGGCTCTGGATCCGTTTAAAGCTCTAGTGTCACATTTTCTATGAATGAAAAAAAACAACAACATTTCCAGTTCTAAAATAAATAACTTAAAACTAGGCACAGAACCTAAATCCTAAATGAAATGTTTATCTCTAGTTTGGTAAACTTTATTGAGTGTGTTTTCCCTTTGAAAACTAGATCAGTGTTTAGTAACCATTTGGCTCTGACAGTGTTTAATAACCGTGTACATTGTTTGAAGCACAAATAGTAGAATAATATGTTCAATACAAACCTCACAGGATTGACCATGGTCATGGACAGTGCTTTCATGATGAATAGACACACAGGGCGCGATACATAGAGTTTAAGGGCTGCCTCAAGAGCTGTTTTGTTAAGACCTGTTTTAACTAAGAAGACTAGTTCTTGAAACATAGTTCCCCATTTTTTAAATTGTGGTTTATTGCCATTTTTTTAAAGTGCTGCAATAATCAAAATATAGGTTTAAAAATAATAAGTGAGTTACAGAAAAAAATCCTTATAACAGTCCTTAAGGTTTTGTGTCCTTTTAAAAATTTTCGTGGCATTCTTTATTTTAAAAAACAGTTCTAATTAATGTTTTAGTCAGTTGTCATGTTTTGTATTTTTTTAATTTAAATGGTTTGTTAAAACAGTTTTGTCGTCAGTTCATGTTTTCAGTATTTTGTTTTTCTTAAATAGTAATTATTTGCATTAATTGCATTCCTGCACTCCTTCCCAAACACTTGCCCTCTGCTTTCCCCCACCGCTCCCAAAAATAGCTGTCCACCCCACTGGAAATGCAGCGGATCGGTTGGGAACTTCTTTCCAGCCATCTGTCCTCTACCCCATCACACCCCAACCCCCTCCAACCTGCACCACCTCCTTCCCACAGTGCCTCATTGTCAGCAGTTCCTGCTTCCCATGGGCGTGGCGTGAGGGGGGCTGACTGTGGGTGCTTTGATGGGCACCTGCGTCCTGCACAAAGGGCTCTGGGTGCTACTGAGAAAGACAGATTGATGCTTTGTGCAGTGGAGCAGCAGAGAGTGGGGAGGGGGGCTGTCACTCCAGACTGTGTGAGCCAAGGCTTTAGGGGGCTGGAGAGATTGACAGGCTTTGTGGGCTGCATTTCTATACAATGCTTCAGAATTAATGGGCGGTAAGTTTGAGTGGAGATTTAGAGAAGAAGGGAAAGGGGGGAGATCTTTTACTGCTGTGTCTTGGACCGGCTGATTCAGAGGGCTTCAAACCCTGTGCTCGTTATTCACTGAATACCCCGGGCGGAGGAATGCATGGCATCAATTAGAATTTGTTAGCAGATAGTGAGAAAAAAAAAGCTTTTCTCTCTCTTTTTTTTGCAGGACAACACAGACCCACTATAGGAGGTGTCAGCGCCACAAAGCCTTTTTTGTGATTTTTTCCCCATTACATTACCAGCGCAATATGTAAGGTAGTGATTCTTTTGATTTAAATTAAGTGGAAAAACCACTAAATCCTATTTTTATTCAGCTAAGATAATGGTGCTATACTCTATAAAGGTCCCTGACTACTTATCTGTAGCTTACAATCTCTATGTTTTTCCAGTATTAGTTTTGCTCAATGGTTCGGGTCAGGGGAAGGCTGCTTATGAGTGCTGTGTGTAGCACTGGCTGGCGTAGCGCTTTTAAATTGTAAATAGCAGTAAGGCAAAAGTTGTGTTGTGTTTCCCTACTTTACTGTGAATTCAAACAGTAACCTGGTATGTATTGTTTGTGGCAGGCGTTAGTCCCACTTCAGAAAAGGACAAATCGCCCCTGATCTTTCTTTTCACAATATTTTGTTTTTAAAAAACAGGCAAGACTTCCAGTTTGTAGACATTAAAGCTGCCATGTGCCTTTCAGCAGCTGGAGGTTAGTTCATTTTTTTTTTTTTTTTTGCATGAACACAGATTTTTCTCCTTTTAAAAAAGGGGGATTTGTTAAAGTCTGAAGAAAAAAGTTCCCTAGGTATCTCCAGACAGCCATTTACATTCCAGGGAAAGTGAAACAAAACTGGGGGCAAACAGCTTCTGGGTCCATTGTTGCAAGAATCTACAATAGGCAAAGCAAATGCATCATTTAATCAAATAAAAATTTGCCCCATGTCAGAGAATGACTCCTTTGCTCCCCCTGCCTGTGAGAACCCTGACACCACTTGTGGTGACAATGTTACACGTAACTTTATACATACTATATATATTATATATATATATATATATATATATATATTATATATATAATATATATATATCACTTATCTAGGGATGTAAAACTAGATCCCTACATTTTGAAATAACTGATCAATTTTTCAGAGTAACACACAGCCGATTCCAGATCATTGAAAACCATCTCTTATTAAAGTTTCCCGTGGTAAAAGCATAGCAAGTGTAACGAAGCTTAGTGAAAGCATGATAAAGCATAGGTAAGCATAGTAAAGAATAGAGAGGTACGGTAAAGTACATTAATAAGCATGGCAATCCAGGGGATGGTGAATGCATAGCATAACAATGACAAAAAACAAAAAATACCATGGTTAACTTTTCTAAGGGCATGTTCTTTTTTTTTTTTTTTTTGCAAGAGTTTTGTGATGGCAGCCCCGCTCGGACGGCCCTGCCCTTGACTGGAATGAGAGTTTGTGCCTCTGCCTGGCAGCGTCCAGGGGGATGGCTCAATACCAAGGAGCCTGAAAGGACTGTTTCAGTGGCTGCCCAGCAGGAAAGATCTGGTTCTGGAAGGCCTCTTTCAGGGCTCTCTCTGTTTGGCTGAAAGCTGTCACAGCAGACAAGTACTCGGCAAACAGTGTGAACAAGGATTTGAACCAGAAAACCAACAGAGCCTTGACAATATTGTGATGGGGACTTGTCTTCTTAGAGCTGCCTCAATAGTGAATAGGGCTCGGAGCAAGTGCGGATTCACAGAGAGACATGGAGGGGAGCCGGATGCAGGGTAACAGTGAAGTGGAGGGGAGCGTAACAATTACAGGTCACAGATTTATCAATCTCCTAAATAACGAGGGGACCTGTGGGATCTGGAGAGCTGGTGACTGTAAAGTCAAAAAGGCATTACTGAGCCCAGATTTCAAGTCATGTTTGCATTTGTTTATGATGACAGCCACCAATCTGGACCATCATTAATAGGGGGTTTGACGTATTTATAGAAAACCACCTATTGTTATATATTGTCAGTTATTAATACATTTAGAAGCTTTTAAATCCAGCAAGCTTGGAATACTCCCAAAGTAAAGCACTGCCTATCTTTAGATCAATACCAAGGATGCTGTATAGATCTGTTTTATAATACTCCTTGCCAGGACAGTTGATTATACAGAGAAGCAAAAACAAGAAACGCAGGAACAAGAGACTAAATTTGAGAGTTTTTGCGCATTTGTCTCGCACAAAATAAACACAAACGTTTTATAAAGAGTTTTTTAAAGGGGAGGCACAGAGATGTATTCCCCTTGCTGCAGGCTCCTAACACATCGCACTTTAAACACCTGTTTGGTACCACCGGTCTGAGCTCTGGAACAGCCTGTTACCCTAACTGGGTGTCCTGCAGCTTATGAGCAGATCTCTCACAAGGGTACTATTCAAAACTGTGCAATAAACTTGATTTTTTTGCATTTCTCGGTGATAATAGACTATTTATTGGTGTGAACAGGTGTTGTTGCAGTAACCGCAAGCACAGCTCCACTAGGTCTCCGAAGCTAGACACTGCCTTCCACCCAGTATTAGGATGTGTGTTTACTTTGATGGGACTCCTAGCAGAAAAGGTGCATAACCAACTGCCCCTTCTGTAAAACACATCTACAGTTGTGTGCAGCATTTAAAGGGACAGAGCTGCTTGCCTCGCTTCAGAACCCAATAGTTCCGAACTGCAATTTAAAAGTGCTGTTATTTTGTATTTGTATATGCTATGTTTGTTGTTTGAAACTCAAGCAAGCGCTCCGACAAAGAAGAACATTGTTTCTTGAAAACGCTCAGTCTAACTTTGAAGATTTCTGCACAAGGAGAAAGTGATGGAATGGGCTGGGATGGACTGTGACTTTCCCATTGAAAGCACAGGGGTACACTGAATTAGCTTGATTTGCCTGTGAATGGAAGGTTTCCATTATTCATGTCAGCGAGCTGTCACATCGAACTGAGAAAGCGAAAAACCTCCTTTTATCAACCTTTCCCAACTGAAGCAAGACGGGCAATCAATAACTGAATTCAGAGTGAGGGAAAGTCAGGCAGAATGAAACAGGGGCTGTAAAGAAGGGGGGATTTGTCAAATTGTTGATGGGGAAAAAGAAAAAAATGTAATTCTGGCAGAACTTTGCTGGGCAGAATAACAAAGGATTAAAAATCAAACAGCAATGAAGTCATTGGGTAAAATCTAATTACGGGCACTTCATTTGTGTGATTGTCAAACACACTTAAACTAATCCCATTCAAAGTGAAGAGAAGAGAAAAGGGGCTTTTTAAAAATATGAGGCAATGATTGCGCAATAGTGCTTACTGGAGGGAAGATGTAAAAGCTGGCTGTGATAGTCTTTCTCACTGGGCTAATACATATATAGACATGTTTGAGTTGTAGGAATGAGACAAGACAGCAGGAGAAATGTATGGACCTGTTTCGCTTGCCTTTTTCTTTTGATACAGAAGAAATATACATGTTAAAACCACTGGTTAACTTCCTTAAAGTGGACATCTAAAACGTACAGGTTCCATTTAACACTTTCTGCGTTACATTGATGTCTTTATCCTTACAGAAAAAGAATGTGCATATTTGTAAAATTGTAATTTTCCACAAATTGAAGTAAAATAAACTATTAAACTGTATATTAACCACACAACAATTTAACAGTAATTAGCATTGCTGTAATACCAAGCCATTTTGTACTGTTTCATTGTGTTACCCAAACCCTCCATCCTAACCTGCAACTACTAATTATTACCCCTCTAACGAGGCAATTCTAGATAATTACCTCATTAATTACTGGCAATAGTTCATATAAAGCAATGCCAAGCAAACTAAAAAAAAAAAAAAAAACTAAAGCAAACCAAAACAGCAGCTTTAAATTATTTTGTGGTGAATCAAAATTGATTAATACATTTCTTAATAAAAAAATAAAAAAACTGGAATGAATGAATGAATGAATGAATGAATGTTTATTTATGTGTTTGTTTAGTTATTATTTCAAAGCAAGACCGGTATATAGCAGAAAGCTAACAGAGACATGCAAACAAATTATAATTGTAAAAAATAATGGACTGGTGAATTAAGAAGTATTTTGTTTTTTGTGAATATATATATTTTTTAAAATGAACATTTATACCGAAAGTACATTCATTAGTTCATTATATTATACAAAAAAAAAAAAGATTGCTTTAATAAATGATTGCATTTTGTAATTGAGTGTATCTAATACAGTTGCCTTCTTACAGTAATGTAAATCCATATCTCATTGATTTAATCTGCTGGCCACTGCCTTATTCCTGTTCATATGAGTTCAAACAATGTGTATCCATCCTTAGGAGAGCACACCCTCTCTCTCTGCTGCAGAACGGTAGCCTTGCCTGATAGGAGTACTACTATTAGAAAAAAATAGGATATGGGAGCCATGACCAGCTTAATCTGTTACAAAATGTTGGTCAAAAGCAATGGAGTGTATAAATGCCAAAGATTACCCATTCTACTAAGGATGCAGCCATACAAAAATATATTGTAGAACAGTGTGGAGTTCCCTGGGACAGTAAATATGAACAGGTATTCCCAGAGAAAAGAGACTAACAATGTTTTGAATAAACCCCAAAGGTTTCTGAGATATTTTAAACATCCATCAACTGGTTTCTTATACTGAGGTGCCCAATGGTTTTTCCGCTTGATAGAGAAAATGAATTGGATCATTTGGGCTCATCAATCAGCTTTCTTAATGATTGCTTAATTGATGACAGAGTTACACAGTTAATTGAACACTTCCATTGTAAGCCCTCATTGTTCAAGGGGTGCAGATACACTGCCCAGCAACCAGCCAGAGTATGGGGGAGTGGGGGGATAGGAGCTCATAGACGAGGACTCTGCATTAACCCCTCTCACATGCTTTAAACACATGCACCCTATTGAGTGTTCAGGCTTGTTATCCCAATCAGCCAGTGCTTCTGCAAGAAACAATAACGAGAATCATTTGGTAAAAGCGTTTTAAAACAGATTTTCACTTTATACCTCTGACTTCTTCTGCAGCTGAGACTGACATCATAGTATAGAAGCAGATGCTCACAGACAGACAGACAGACAGACAGACAGACAGATAGATAGATAGATAGATAGACAGATAGATAGATAGATAGATAGATAGATAGATAGATAGACAATGCTGAATGCACATTATTTGGGATAAGGTACTGCTTTTTTTGTTCTCAAACGTTATCATAGATAACGGAAACAAAATTGCTCATACAGCATTTAATGAGAACCTCATTTTGAAAGACTAGCATGGGTCGTTTCGTACCAGAATGATTATATTAATATTATTTTGCATGTATGTTATTTTTAAAAGTTAAAGGGAACAGTAAGCAATTCCTGGACTCAGTGGGAAACACTTCATCAACCAATCAGAAAAAATAAAAGTGCTCACCATTTGGGATGAGGTAAAAGGTAAAGGAGAATAGAAAAAGAAAGAACCTAGGACAATGATGCTACTTCCTTTTTAATATTTGAATGTGCATTTCTCTCACACGCCTAAGGAAAAGAGGAGTCCAATGGCAATTCTTTATGTGATACTGCATTTCATTTTTTATTAATTACACCCCTTTACATACTGTACATTTTCATTATGGATTTAATTGCCAGCAATCTGTCTTCTTTGTAGTGTGAAGTGGAATGAAAGAGTTGCAATGACTCTCTCTCTCTCCCGGCTCAGTGTGTTTGTGAATGAGAATCAGAAGCTGCTGCCTCTGGGGTTTATTTCATTCCATTAGCTCCAAGATACTTCTATCTGCTGCGTCTTATATCTTCCAATAAAACAAACAGAACGTCACCAATGGAGAAGGCCGGTTGAAGAGTTCTGATAAATGCCACCGATTTACAGCAATTAAGAGGCCAAATCTGTTGACGAAACTGTCCAGATGCTATTTCAATTTTGGCCATGAGGTGGCGCCATAGAGAATAACAATAAACAACCTGTTTGTCATCTTTGCTCTAATAAACTCAACAGAGACAATGAGCTAAAAAGGTAATCAAAGGCAGTCCGCTAGTATGCTAATACACTGCAGTCTGGCCTAGTGGTTAGAGCTGAGGGAATGGGACGCGGTGTAGCTTAGTGGTTAGACCTGAGGGACTGGGAGGCAGTGTAGCTTAGTGGTTAGAGCTGAGCAACTGGGAGGCAATGTGGCCTAGCAGTTGGAGCTGAGAGACTGGGAGCCGATCAGCCTAGTGGTTAGAGATGGGACTGGGAGAGGCAATGTGGCCTAGCAGTTGGAGCTGAGAGACTGGGAGCCGATCAGCCTAGTGGTTAGAGATGGGACTGGGAGTCTGAGTCTCTTAGTGGTTGGAGCTGAGGGACTGCGAGGCTGGTTGGTCTGTTATAACTGAAGGGAGACAGTGTGGCTTTGTGGTCTGTGGAAGCAACAATAGTGGGCAGTCTTAGCTGGGGCCCAATCTGGTCACTTGTGTGCTAGATGCCCCCTCCACTTAAAAGTTCTGCAACTTTAAAAGCTTTTCCCTTCTAAGGCTGAGGAATTAGGCTCAGCTGCAGGTCGACAAATAAATGAAAGGGGTGGCTTTATTCCAGATCAAAGTGACACTGGCTCGCGCCTTGTGCTTTTAGAGCTGAAAGCAACCTGATACCACATAATCACCTTGAACACAGCAGAGGGGAAACAAACTCACACATCAAGAGCGCCTCAGAACCAACAAGCAAACAAGAAGCTGTTAGAAAGATTCAGCTGGGTTCAGATACTGAGCAAAGAAACGCTCTGCGATGAATCACCTCCATACTCAAGAGCGATCAGGACGGCTGGTCATCTGGTTGTTTCTTTACTGCTCGCCTGCTTTTTGGGATTCTTTCAGTAATCCCTGCACAGGTTAAGAGTTTCAAAGGGAGCAGGATGACCTGGGGTAGGAGCATCAGGGCTACTCATACAGAATGCACATGGGTTTGTCACAGACAATACTGTTGAAGCAATGAGACACTATGGGATATGTTACAGTGTATGCAGCAGGCAGGTCTGATTTTTTAAACAGCAAAGTGGATTTTGAGTAATTTTACTCCCTTATATCAATTTCAAAAGTAGGACTCTGCTTTGCATTTGAGTATCTGCCTAAAGTGTATTCTTTGTCGTTATGCATCTGAAATGGTAGCACTTTGGTTTTGCTTCAGAGCTTTATTAAAGGTGATTCGCCAAGCTTTGAAAATGAAGCCCGCAGTCCCAGCCGTGCAGTTCTTAAGAGGATCAAGCAATTCTTCGTATATTTTTAAAAGCTGCTTTAGGAATCCCAGTATTAGTTTGGTCCATAGACACATTAAAGCAGAAAAAGAAAATATTCATGAAACTTTTACAGACCGTGGTTAAAGAAACCAACAACAGCCTAAAACAGCCTCCTGAATCAAACAGTATCTCATTAAAGCACCACTGTTTTACCACCATGGCTTTGTGAGTGCAGTCCAGTATGTTGCATTACAAATAAATGCTTTTCTTAAGTCCTTAGCAGTTTTTTTCCGACAGTGACGACACACCCAAACCTGAAATAAAACATTCCATTTAGGGGTTTGGGGACAGTCTGAAGCTGTTTGCCTATTTGGTCTAGAATTTTTTTTTTTGTCTTTCAGACAAAAATAACACTATTGACAATCTGGAGTAAACAGCTTTGAGAATCCAGTCATTTATACATGTTTAACTACATGCTGAAGGACTGCATTCACAGGACCCTTTATTTCAAGATCTTCATATTCCCCAGAGGCATTTCTCTAATAGTGTCTGCTTTATCTTTGTGCTGCTGCCGGGTCTTCTTTCGATACCCTGGAGCATTTAACAGTGGCTGCCCGTCCTGTTTCTAGAGATGCTTGTGATAACAGGCAGTCCAGGAACACTACACCTCAGTACTGCCAGGGGCAGAGATAACGCACTCAAAAGAATTCATGTATGTTTGCTTGTTCCTTGATAACAAAGGCTCATTTAGGATTATTTCCTGCTTGAAGTTTTCCCTTTTCTTGTGATGACAACATATTCCCAAATGTCCCTCTGGAACAAGTGTACAGTATATATTATTAGTAAAGTTAGAAATAGTATTATTTCAAAAACATTTTATAATGTGCACTTAGAAATACTAAAAGAAGCTATATTAATTCAATGACATTGACTCTAAGTCTTCATTAGTCAATAGTTTATACACCATAGAACAAAAAAAAAAATCTGCGACAGGCTCCGTAAATGTAGAATAATTGCTGCTGCTTAGTCTGATGGCTGTATCTGTGTGTGTGTGTGTGTGTGTGTGTGTGTGTGTGTGTGTGTGTGTGTATGTCAATGTGTGTGCGTGTATGTGAGTGTGTGTGTGTGTGTGTGTGTGTGTGTGTGGGAACAGCCTTGTTTTTACAACACCTAATTTTGAGATTTAAGAGGAGAACCCCGCTGCCGACCCCCCCAACCCTTCTGTCGAGGCAGCGTGAGAGGAAGCCTGCCTCCCTCTGCCCCCCTGCTCCGCAGCTGCCCTGTGTACTGGCCAATCTGACCCCAGTGGGAGCCCAGTGCTGCTGTGGTATGTCCTTCCCCTGCTGATCTCCATAGAGCAGGGCCAGGAATGCCTGGCCACACAATAGCCAGATCAGTGGAGAGCACAGCTTGGAGGGCAGGCAAGTTTGATAACCACATTAAAGCCCCACCAACATCTGTTGAGGCTGAAGAAAGCACTATCTGCAGGAATTAACCCCCTGAACCCCTCATCATTAACCTCAAGCCTGAGAGAAAGTAAGACAACAACGGCCTATTTGTCAGCCGCCCCACGGACAGATCGGGGGGGGGGGGGGGGGGGGGGGGGGGGGGGGGCTAATATTTTACTGCGAACAGCGTGAGAAGAGTGGACGACCCGGCTTTATAAATTCTAAGCTGAGAATATATTTATGTGGGAAATAGCAGCACAAAAAGAGTTTACAAACATCCGCTTGTTTGCGAACACCCCTCCCCCCCCAACACACACACACACACACACACACACACACACAGACACACACACAGACACACACAGAACAATTCATATACCTTATTTTTCAGAAGTGTGACTGACACAAAGCCATCTTAAGAAAGACAATATTGGTTTGTGTTGTACACAGACAATGGAACCGCTAAAAAACATAAGTATTCTTCCCTGGAAACTAAAGCCAACACTTTAAACAGAAAAAGAAATAAACTTTATTGTCCCAGCACCCCTCCCAACAAACACAAACTAAAAAAAAAAAACATTGCACTCAAAAAAACTTAGATTTGCTCACATTCGCTGCACTTTTTACAAAAACATTCCTGATGAAAACAGAAAGGCACAGGCACACACTGGAGAGAAAACAAGTCACGCACACACAAATACTCTTCTGGGGTTTCATCCCACAGAAAATCACCCTAATTTACACCACCGCTTTACCAAAATGAAGACAAGAAATGAGTATGACTGTATTGTTCTGTACTGTTCTATTTCTATATTATTATTATTATTATTATTATTATTATTATTATTATGGATAACAATAATAATAAGAAGAATAACAACAACAAATCAAACAGGTTACCAATAAGCTTTGGTTTGCCAGCGTTTCCAAAGAAAGCCAACTGGAGCCACATGGGCCATGCAGTAAACAGACAGCATCTTGTGCATGCTCCTGAGAGATGAAAATCACAGAAAGGTTTCCTAATACAGAGGGTTTCAGTGCCTCTGTACAAGTAACCCCATTCAGAGACAGCTCATTATACAGTCAATTAAGAGCCTCTGAGATACAGCAGCCGTCCCAGGCCCTTCACCTGAGCAGGCTCTGTGGACACCTGCCTCTCACAATGAATCTCACGGCTTCACTTCCATTCCTGGAGTCGTGTCAGCAGCACAAAACCAGGGCTGTGTGCCGGAGTGGAGAGCTGGATAGAATGACACCCCTAAGTGGTCTAGCGGAGCGGGCAGCTGCGGGATCTGAAATAGGGGTTGAACTTGAAGAGGGGCTGCGTTTCCTTCTTCTTCTGTAAAGGGTGGGGGTTTGGATTGGTCACAAAGGAAAGGCATGCTGTACCTCAGTGGGATAATAATCCTTTCACTGCATGAGGGTCTGAAAGCCTCTCTTGAAAGCACACACGCGTACTTGTGTACCTACAGTATCACACACTTGTGTATCTACAGTATCACACACTTCCTTTTCTGTATGTATGAGAACTGCAGGCTTTCGGTACGACTGTTTATCAGCAAAAGCTATTTCTGCAGTTCATAATTTCGAACACAAACTATATTGGCATCTGTTTGTGAACTGTGCAATCAGATGGAAGTTTATTTCCAGACAAACCAGAAAATTGGGTTGGCACTGGATCAGCAAATAACTTTTAGGACACAAACAAACAAACAAAAAGTGTCTGAAAGGGACATTTCCAGAATCAGCATTTACTTTAAAATAAGGCTTTAAAGTAGCGGTCTCAAATCTCTATCCAATCTCATATGAATAACATCTGGAGAGTACAGAGACTTGTCTCAGAGCGTGTTATCCATTCCTATATCATCGAGAAAACCCTGATCACAATGAATAACCCTGCAGCATCACTGGACTCCACTGCAACCCACTGATCTGGCCTCTCTGACCAGCTCATTTCCACACCGCACACTTTACTTTTAGACATGCTTGTGCCTATTTCAACAAGTCCCGATACATGTCACTTTCTCGCATCTGTTGAATGCAAAGCCTGCTTTAAATGTGAGAAATTGATGCTTGTGCTTTTCCCGTGAGCAGTCCCATGCAGCTCTGGTGCAAACAGTGTCCAGGTTGCATGAAGGACTAGTCGGGCCACCCCTGTGCTATTAGCCAGATGGAAAGCAAGCAAGCTTGTGAAGTTAGAGCTCAAGCTTGTTTTATACCTGCTGCAATTACAGGCCAATCACTCCCATTGCATTGCATTCATTAATATTCAAATTCCTTTTTCACCTTACATACGACATGCTGTTGTGAGAAACGTGGACGTCTCCTAACTACTAGTCTGATTAGGTGCAAAGTGAGAGTAAAGCTGTGAAGCATTACCTGGAGCATTCTACAAAGCACCAAGTTACATGTGCAACAAACTTGAGTCTGCATGGTTCTACTTGCATCATTACACTTTTCAGCACAGTATTCACTACAGCACACTATGATGTGATTGGTAGGTTAACTAAGTCATGAAATATATCACATTTATAATAATTCTCTGAATCAAATATTTTCCTTAATGCAGTTTTGTGAACAGGACCTATGTTGTGCAATATGTTTCGTAATATATAGTAAAGTATTACACATGGTATTGTAATATATGAATGAATATATGGCACAGCATAATGCAATATATCTTTTATTTGTGTGATAATTAATGCTGATATAAAAAAGAAATGTGTTCTATTCTAGTCTCAATGGCTTCCTTCATCCCTCTCTTTCTCTCTCCTTCTCTGTGTCTCTCAGCACTCCTTTTCCCACTGAAGCTTGTTAACAAGTTCTAGCTCAGTGAATCCTCATGCAATTTCCAAAGGGGCGCTCTCTGTTCTGGCTACGAAAAAACAGGAAAGATGAGTGAAAACAAACAACACGATTAGTGGGAGGGATCTCCTGTTCCGAGGCGAACAGCGGCACTCCTTCCAGGGGTGAGAGGGGGCGAGAGGGGGGAAAATGAATTAAATACAGCAACACTACCATCCAACTGCAGCCAGTGAGCATGCACAAGAACATCGGCAGAAACACGCTGTTTCATTTCTTGACTTTTGAGATGCTGGTGTTGCCGTGATCTAAGATTCAAGTCAGCCCCCTCCCTTCGTCAGCCCTGTCAACAGGAGCTTCATGGAGGCTGCAATAACATAAACAGATTCACACAGCAACCCCACACTCAGACGATGAGAGACGAGCACGTTCAAAACAAGATTACCAGGCTTGTTACAAAAGGTGTCTTTAACACTCTTGCAAAGCCAAATGAAAGACAGTTGCTGTTGGGCTGCAGTGAAAGTGCAGAGAAGGGGCAAAAGCCTACAGCAAAGGAGGTAGCACTGCAATGTACTGAACTTAATACAGCGCAAGAACTGCAAGAGAAGTGCAGGAAGAATACTGTTCCAGAGATCTCGCTCCACAGTGTGCCCTAGGTGCAGCCCCTTTATTAAGATAGAGTGGAGTGGACATGCACCCTCAATACTTGCTGTGACAGAGATTGCTCAATATCTGCGCCCAGTGTTTGGGATCTTCACAACCACAAAGACATCACTTGCATGTACTTAAATGCCTTTACATTTAAAGTTGAACTCTCATACAAATCACTTGTTTTCACATAGAGATACATCCCTTCTAATTCCGGACGTCAATGTGTTCACCTTTTCAGTGCTCTGTTGTAATAGTAGTGTGAATATTGTTTTGGGGGGAATTTTTCCCTTTGCTGTTTTAGATTCCCCCAAAAAACGTTCTTCACAGGACAGAGATGATAAGAGAGCAGTGAATCAGTACGCATCGGAGAGACCCACCACTATATCACCTGCTGTTCACGTTCTACACATTTTAACTCTTTTAGTCCACGCAGAACACGTTCCATTGTCTTTGCACTAGCTTCAAAATAAGTGTGTTACTCTAATTAAAATAAAGCTCACCTGAAGCTTATACAAAGATTATTGAATCACTTACATCTCTTCTATTTCAATTACGGAGGCTTCCCACATTAGCCTAAACATCAATTCTTAGTCCCAGCTGTGTGACATGCCAGGAGCCCCTGTCTGTCTCTGCGGATGCTCTCTGTCAGTGTGAGGCAGTGATGTGCGAGGTTGTGATAAGCTCTCACCTGGCCCTGTTTCCTGAGCGCTCTTCACTCACCTGGAACAGAACACTTCCCTTCCCTCTGCCTTATCAGCGCACAGAGGAAATACCTGCCGCAGGTAAACATGACCCTGCGACCCCACTGGGCATCCTTCCAGCTCCATCCATAACGCAGAGACAGGCAAACGCACAGGCACAAAGCAAGAGGCTGTTTTTATTACACGTACTGCTGAAGAATTGTGAAGACAGCAGTGGTATTTGCTGAACCGTGCATTCCACGACAGGAGCAAAGTGTGGAAAGAAAATGTTGTTTTTCCTCCCAAAATTAATTTCTGCTACCTTATGCCTGCCCTTCTAAACAGGGGCTGTTTCTCTCAAAGTCTGGTGGCGATTTGCAAATTGTCTTGAATTTTGGTCCTCGTTTGTTAGTGTTTTTTTTTTTTTTTCATGTTCCCCTATCCGAAGATCAAACAGTCAGACAAGTGTGCATGCAATTCACACAGAGCAAGCTTCTTACACAGTGACACGTGTAAAACTATACTGGGGACCTTCAATTACACCTAAATCTTGTGCTAAAATCCTGGACATTCAGTTTATACTTCTACTCCTAGTACAGGAGATAAGAGACTGAAGAACAGACAGACAGACAGGATAGATAGATGGAGAAATTGGACACATTATCATATATACTGCCAGAGAGACAGAGACATGTGTAAATTAACCTGAATAGACTGGGAGCTGAGGGGGCTGCTATGGTAATCAATGCAGGTGGACTTGTGGGGTTTCATATCCTAAAATGATTTCCAAGAATGTGTCTTGCCACTTGTCTGTTTTTTTTTGTTTTTTTTAAGTGAGGCGGCAGTCGCTCTGTGTTTGAAAGTGCTGTAAGACTAGCCGGTGAAATGGAGCCCCGTTCTCCCCACATTCCTGCGCTCCCAGCAGTCAGGAGGTGTGTGGCGTTGGGTTGCTCTGAGTGCTCGCGGTGTGCGTTTACCTTTTCTTCAGGGGCTCACCTTTCCCAGCCCACAAGGACCCCCCACCTACGTTCCCCAGGGCCTAGCCTCTGCTCCCAACCAGACCCCTTCCCTCCTTCCCCCGACACCTGAGCTGGGATGAAAAGCGCTCCAGTGCGTTTGATAAACTTTCTTCCCAGAGCAGATCTGAGAGCCGTGCCCCCGGGGATGGGAACGAGATTCCGAACAGATAACTCACCCAGCACCGAGAGGGCGTCCTCCGAGACAGCCTGAAGGGAGCACTGCAGCTCAGGAGTCTGGGAAATAAGAGAACACAGAACTGCGCTTTATTCCATATGCTGCAGACGTCTGTAGATCATACAGTACAGAATACAGAGTATAACTCATTTCAATGACTACCTGGTGGTTTCATTACTGGTCTCAAACATGTCAATTAAGATGTAAATATTTTCAAAGTGTTTATTCCAGTCTTTAATTAACTAAGAAGATTCTTTAAAAATTAGAAACAACCAACTTTGACTTGTATTGCTTAGTTGCTTGGTTCTAGTTTTGCATAATTAACGTTTTTTTTTTTTGTTTTTTTTTTTACAAAAACAGGAGTTTATCACAAGACTGGAGTAAATGAAAATATGGCTCAGTGATGCTTGAAAGGCAAAAAAATAATAATCTATATTTTTAGTTTATTCCAATCCTAATCTCTGTGTTGCAAGATGTACCTGTAGACAGGAGGTGCTAGAAACGGTAATGCACCCCCCCCCCCCCCCCCCCCCCCCCCCCCCCGGCTCCCCCCCCCCCCCCCCCCCCCCCACACCCCACCACCCCCCCCCCCCCCCCCCCCCCACCCCCCCCCCCCCCCCCCCCCCCCCCCCCCCCCCCCCCCCCCCCCCCCCCCCCCCCCCCCCCCCCCCCCCCCCCCCCCCCCCCCCCCCCCCCCCCCCCCCCCCCCTTTACTGGTCTAATAAACACAGTTAAATAAATAAATAACCCAGGCAGGAGTGAGATTTCAATCCAGATCGCTATCTATTCGCTGAAAGGTCAGTGACAGGTGAAGGAAAACGCTGGCGGAATACTGTCAATGCTGCCACTTCAAGAGGTGCCCCTGCTCTGTAGATAAGTGTTGCTGCAATCAAACAACAAGGCTTATTATCACTAGCCCACAGTAGCCCAGCTCCCCTCAATGAGCCCTCAGTTAGATAAGGAGAACAATGGCAAGGTGAGGAACAGGATCATGGGCCTTTCCCTATCTCTCGCACATCTACACACTCTGTGTCAGCGAGAGGATGTTGTTAAAATAAATGACATTCAAACATCCTGTAGTGTCACTCAGCACTGCCACTCTGAGCTGGCCCGTTTTCACACTTCTGCTGTGCAGCACAGTGCAGCAAACCTGCCGTATCCTCAAAGCCTTTACTTCCAGTCTTGAACTAACTCCAGCAGCTTGAGAGTGCCCTAGGAGGCCTTGAAGTGTATTACTTTTATTAACTGGTTCTAGTTTTGTAAGATTGTTCCAATTCTTGCTGGAAGTGTATGCTGTAAAAAAATTTAAACACCTTCAGATTCAGGAAAAAAAAAAAAATGAAGGGACAAATGAGTGGCGAATATCTACAGCAGAGTGAGTTGGAACACAATGCAGTCTGTTCAACTGATCAAAGCCATATTGATTAAAAGCCCTTTGTGTGTCAAAGCTACAAAAACACCATCTCTAATGGTAAAGGTACCCTTGGGAGGTCCTTAATTCACAGAATTAAACAGCAGCGACATTTAGCTCTGCAGCCATTTAGATCGATAGCATTTGAAGCTGGCCAAGTTTGTGCAGCTAAAATCTTGACTCAAGTCTTAGACAACCGATTTTAATAAAGCAAAAAATAAAAAAATAAATTCATAATGTTTTCATTTGTGTTTCATGGTAAAAATACAGACATATAGAAAACTGCAAAAGTGTAGCACCTGTGCCAACACCTGCCCTACCAATCTCTATTCCAATTCGAATGGAATCCACAAAACTCAGAACAGGGTCCCCCACTAAAGCAGGGGGACTGGGGGGGAAGTTGTGAAGAAAGCACACGTTAGCATTTCTCACCTAACAGAGCGAACGCCTACTGAACCAAGACCTCCAGGAAAACCCTGCAGCCCGAAGACACTGCAGGGCATGACAGCAATCAAGGGGCTGCTGAGAGGGAGACAGAGGGAGATAGACAGGCAGAGAGGATTCCCTGTTATGTGCTGAGAGGTTGGCATGCCATGTATGTAGGTATATACTTAGTTCTGTTATGGCACAACATACCAAAAACATAATTTCACTATGTATATAGACAGGACAAAGCTGCAGGACAAGTCTCTTTCATTTTACTTTGTGATTGTCAGTTTCAGCAAGAAACCAGGAGCAGAGGACACAGTTGGAAAAGAAGTGGAGTCTTAGGACAGAAGGAAGGAGACACTTCTTCACACAGAGTGGTGAGGGGAATGAATGTGTTACCTAGTCATTGATGCTGAATCACTTGCGACCCTACTTGACAACGATCAGCTCTTGCTCGTAAACTTTCTTATGTTCTTAAAGATGCTTGTGTCTGTAGCCAGTTCCATGTATTGTTCCCAAACTTGGCCCAGTTTATTTCGGTCATAACTGTATTAATAATAATAATAATAATAATAATAATAATAAATAATAATAATAATAATAAATAATGACTGCAGGGTGTCTCTGCATTGTCTGTGCAGGGTGTATATGTAGTGTGTCTGTGCAGTGTGTTTGTGCAGTGTGTTTGTGCAGTGTGTCTATGCTGTGTGTCTGTGCTGTGTGTCTATGCTGTGTGTATATGCTGTGTGTCTGTGTGTGTGTCTGTGCAGTGTGTCTATGCTGTGTGTCTGTGCAGTGTGTCTGCGCTGTGTGTCTGTGCTGTGTGTCTATGCTGTGTGTTTGTGCAGTGTGTTTGTGCAGTGTGTCTGTGCAGTGTGTCTGTGCAGTGTGTCTGTGCAGTGTGTCTGTGCAGTGTGTCTGCGCTGTGTGTCTATGCTGTGTGTATATGCAGTGTGTTTGTGCAGTGTGTCTGTGCAGTGTGTCTATGCTGTGTGTCTATGCTGTGTGTCTGTGCAGTGTGTCTGCGCTGTGTGTCTATGCTCTGTGTATATGCAGTGTGTTTGTGCAGTGTGTCTGTGCAGTGTGTCTGTGCTGTGTGTCTGTGCAGTGTGTTTGTGCAGTGTGTATATGCTGTGTGTATATGCTGTGTGTCTGCGCTGTGTGTCTGTGCTGTGTGTATATGCAGTGTGTTTGTGCAGGGTGTTTGTGCAGGGTGTCTGTGCAGGGTGTTTGTGCAGTGTGTATATGCTGTGTGTCTGTGCAGTGTGTCTATGCTGTGTGTCTATGCTGTGTGTATATGCAGTGTGTTTGTGCAGGGTGTTTGTGCAGTGTGTCTGTGCAGTGTGTTTGTGCAGTGTGTCTGCGCTGTGTGTCTGTGCAATGTGTATATGCTGTGTGTATATGCTGTGTGTCTGCGCTGTGTGTCTGTGCTGTGTGTCTATGCTGTGTGTATATGCAGTGTGTTTGTGCAGGGTGTTTGTGCAGTGTGTATATGCTGTGTGTATATGCAGTGTGTCTGCGCTGTGTGTCTGTGTGTGTGTATATGCTGTGTGTATATGCTGTGTGTCTGCGCTGTGTGTCTGTGCTGTGTGTCCATGCTGTGTGTATATGCAGTGTGTTTGTGCAGGGTGTTTGTGCAGTGTGTATATGCTGTGTGTATATGCAGTGTGTCTGCGCTGTGTGTCTGTGCAATGTGTCTGCGCTGTGTGTCTGTGCTGTGTGTATGTGCAGTGTGTCTGTGCTGTGTGTATATGCAGTGTGTTTGTGCAGGGTGTTTGTGCAGTGTGTCTGTGCAGTGTGTTTGTGCAGTGTGTCTGCGCTGTGTGTCTGTGCAATGTGTATATGCTGTGTGTATATGCTGTGTGTCTGCGCTGTGTGTCTGTGCTGTGTGTATATGCAGTGTGTTTGTGCAGGGTGTTTGTGCAGGGTGTCTGTGCAGGGTGTTTGTGCAGTGTGTATATGCTGTGTGTATATGCAGTGTGTCTGCGCTGTGTGTCTGTGCAATGTGTATATGCTGTGTGTATATGCTGTGTGTCTGCGCTGTGTGTTTGTTGTTTAGAAGTAGGTTAATATATTGAGAGAGCTTGTTCACTACAATATTATGTTATGAAAAGAAACTGCAATGAGGTCTTTGTTAGAGACGTTACTAGATAATCACATATTCGCTCATTGCAGCTGGCCAATTTACTGGTCGGCACAGCAACCACAACAGGTTGGGGGGGGGACAAGCCTTGAATCTCAATGTTTTGAACTAAAGAAACTGCACACACACACACACAAAAAAAGTTTCCAAAGTGGCATCTGTTGGAGTATTTTAGACAGTTTAACTGCAATGCCAAATATAGCATTGCCAATGGGCTGATTGGCACTAACTTAGTTCATAGTTCTAATGGTTAATTTGAAACTTAAATGCTGCCCAGTAAGCAATGTGTAATTATCATGATCATTTGTAGTATTACTTCTTTTTTTATTTGTTATGCTGTATAACTTATATTATACATATATAAGTACATACATATAGATAGATAGATAGATAGATAGATAGATAGATAGATAGATGTGTTTCAATGGAAAGTTGCCTTACTAAATAAATAAATAAATAAATACGTTTAATTTACAGGTTCTTCAACACCAGTAAAAATGTAGGCTAGTTAGGCCAAAAAAAATAATAATAAAAATTAATTTTATGCTGCTTTACAAACCAAACCTGATTAAACATATAAGCTGGTTTAAGCAAATACACTTTTCAGTTATATTACAATGGGAGAATAAATATGAATGTAAGACGAATTTCTATCATACGTGTGTGAAGCTAGCGAGCCCCGGCGGGTGTGGGTGTCGAGAGCGTGTCTCCGGTGGCTCGGTGGGTGCGGCGGGTCAGAGCGGATCGGTCAGCAGCTGCCGCCTGGCACCGGTCCCACGATTCCCAGGCTGCGGGGATTGACAGGCCGGTGATAAACTAACGAAGCCCTCGCAGAGCTGTGTGCAGCCTATTGTTTCCAAGCCAGACCCGCTGCTGATGCTTGCGCTCTCCCACATGCATTATTCAACGACACGGGAGCACGGAGCAAGAGGAGGCCCCTTCAGGGATCGCTCTCCCCCCTTTTTGCTTTGCTAATTTTCAATTAAAATAAACTTTCACTCCCAGGCTGAAAAGAGCGGGTGGGGTGTGAGAGTGAGGGTGAGTCTCTCACCCCCCACTCCCTCACGCGTAATTACCAAGCCCTTGAGTTTCAATATATAATATATATATATATATATATATATATATATATATATATATATATATATATATATGTGTGTGTGTGTGTGTGTGTGTGTGTGTGTGTGTGTGTGTGTGTGTGTGTGTGGTGTGTGTGTGTTGGTAAAGCGTTGTTTTTGACCAAGAACAAAATGCAAAAGTTTTCAACTGGGTGTGCGACGATGGTAAGCGTGTTACTCTACGACGAGAAAATATGAAATAGATGTGAGACGTCAACTTTTGAAAATCTTACTTAGAAGTTTTTTTTGTTTTGTTTTGTTTTTGTTTTTTTTACAAATTAAAACGTGCGTTTTAAAAACCCACGAGAGGAGTTCTGCTAACATGCTGTTTGAGAAGAGGTTTGGGGTCAAAGGTCTGCTCTGCCACACATCTGTCTCATGACATTTTTGGTCCCCTACAGTTCCCAGATTCATCATATACAGCAGGTGAAACTCAGTAATACTACCAGCTTCAGTGACATCAGTGGGGTCATTTTATAACTTCTTCTTCTTCTTCTTCTTCTTCTTCTTCTTCTTCTTCTTCTTCTTCTTCTTCTTCTTCTTCTTGTTGTTATTATTGCAGAAATAAATCAACAGACCCAGTCAGGTATAAAATGGGTATACTGTGTAATGCTAGTTATCGTGAATTGTGTTGTGGTCTTTTAATGTGAATGGATGTCCTAAATTGATAGCACTACTCTTATGAGCTAAACCAGACTGGCAGCCAAGCCCATGGGACCTCGTCCTCCGTCTCTTTACATGGCCCTCTGCGCTGCTCTGAAGTACATGCCCAGTCAGCTCTGGAGCCAGCGATCAGTGATCAGAGTCAGCAGCCATCTTAAACACTGGCTTCCTACACTCGGATTGCAGTGAACACCTGTTTCGTGTTGGCTTGTTGCGCTAACGAGGTTGTGCTGATGAAAGGAGATGAGTGCTGAGGGACTGGGAGGCAGTGTGGTCTGCTGGTAAGAGCAGTAGTTAAAGGGAGTTCATCCTCCCCTCAGTTGTCAGAGCTGGGGGGCTGCAGGTGTCAGTGTAACTTGTGACTGCCATTTAAACCAGCACAACGTTTACAAAAGTCATACTTGCACACTTACAATGTAGACATGTTTAGCTACATTAACAGATTCACTGAGGTAAGTGTAAACTTGTTTACTTCCAAAGGAGAAACAGCTGTTATCCCTTATCCACACTACCTAAACAGTGAGGATGTAATCACACATTATTTAGTAACAACACTGCAATCTGGCATTACTTTAAGCCAGAGCTTCCCAAACTGTTTAGGGGAACCCTTGTTTAAAAAACAACAAGTGAACATTTAGTGAAAGGGAAATTGAAATTACAGTCTTTTCTACTGCCGTAAAAGTAAGTATTTAATGTTAAGTTAGTGAAGGTCCACTATCATACATCAATATACAGTAGGTGTTTCTTTACTGAACAGAACTTGCAAGCACTTTTTGGGGATCCTCTGAGCAACTTTTTGACTCTCCAGTTTGAGAACCACTGCATTAAACTATTCGAACCTTTACTAATTTAAAGCTGTTTAATATACTATATATTTATATAATATATCCTATATATAATATATAGATATATAGCTATAATATAATATTATATATATCATATCTATATCTCTCTATATCTATCTCTCCTCTACGCTCTATAGTAACCTACCTCCTCTTTTCTCTGTCTCTCCACAAAGATCGGAACCTGATTTTACTACGTTGGTCTTAAAAAAACTTTACTCAATTTTATATGTAAAATGAGTGGTCTAATAATTTGTCTTCTCGTTGAAAAATAAAAATGACCCGAAGTTTTTTAATAGTGAAAACACAAAATAAGAATTGTACCGTTGTTTAATTTGGACAAATTAAAAAGTTCATCACTACCCAGTGTTATATTACTTGTTTAGTTGAAAGCCATTGAAAATTAAAAATTATTCTGCAAAGTAAATGGAAAAGACTTCTCCATGGACAAAATATGAAACACGGGAAGTAGTTACATTACTGTATCAACAGCCAAGGTCCCCGGAGCGTACCATTAAGAATAGTGCTAAATGATAACCAGACAGCTTTTGAAAAGAGTAAAATATACATTTTTAATCACCAGTTATTTAAAAGAGCAACTTAAAAACCAATTACTGGGCTTCAAAAAGATTATCATTTTTTTTTTATTCTTACATTCCGAACAAAATAAAAACCTGGGAAGTTTCTTCAAGTACGTGATGGGTCACAATAATGACACAATCACCTCTTCGGAACTTTTCATTTTTAACGGTCAGAGTTTCATTTACCTTTTCTGAAGAGGTACCTCATTTACTTTGGCCCCGTCCCCTTCAATGTGCCATTGTTGTGGTTCCAGGGCCTCGCAGCTTCCTCTCTTAGCTCACCTCTGCGTGAAATTGGTTTAATGAAGCTGAAAGGTATGGGCCTCTAACAACACTGGGAGTCATGCGACAGCACTTCATTTTTTTCAGTTGCGCTCACATTTCTGTGCTAATTTATAACGCGCCACACAAAAGATTTTTTGTTTATATCTGGCACATTACAGATTAACAATAAATGAAAATTGCAATGCTGGTTAATATCCCCTTCATAAACCCCAGCAGCTAGTGCATATTTTTTTTAACTTTCTGTAACTTTAATAAGAGGTGTGTATGAGCCAGAGACAAGGAAAGCCTTGATTAAGATTAACAATAAATAAAGTTTCCAGGCTGGGCAATGCCTTCACTGGATTTAGAAAATTCAAAATCCACAAAACAAACACCACTGCTTCCTCAGCTAAATACTTAAAAGTTGAGAAGCAGAGGCCTCCTTTTATATCAGGTGGCAAATCGCTTATTGATTTAATTAACTTTCTGTAACCCCAGCCACCTGAACATAATGTTTCCAGTGGTAGGGGAAGTTAACCCACTACAATTTAAAATGATTTTACTATGGTAAAGAGGGTGGAATGGTAAAATTATGTAACAGTGAACAATGGCGTGGATCAGTGCACACGTGCATTGCTGTAGCGTGCTACCATATCAGAGCCGCTGTGCAATATTCGTATGTTGTGGTCTGCCACTCTAGTATGAACTGTATTTGTAAGGGAAGCCACCAAAGGTCCTTCTTAGATTCCCCATACTCTTTTGTTAAAATGCTAAATTCTGGGGTTGTGTTCAGCTGATATTTTTTGGACATTCGGTTAATGAGAAATGCATCTGTCACTAGACTGTATATTATACTTTAAAAAGACTTCTGGACACTTTAACATTATATTCTTATATTATGCATGTGTGTGTGTGTGTGTGTGTGTGTGTGTGTGTGTGTGTGTGTGTGTGTGTGTGTGTGTGTGTGTGTGTGTGTGTTTCCGTTGACAATAGTGAGCTCTGTTAACACAGCGATCACTGTGGAGTTCATTTTCAGGGAGGATGCTGCCACAGTCTTGGATTATCCTCAAGGTGTTAGTGCTATTTCATTTCGTGTCTATTATCCCCCGTGCTCATTAAGGTGTAATGTAACAGAGCCGGAATGGGATGCCCTCAAAGACAGGTCTCCAGGGAAGGGGCTGCAGCAATGCAAGACTGTCACCTCAGGAAAATAAACTATTATTATCGTGTTGTAATGCTGCAATCTAACTGCATTGCCCTGTCGTTCTTCTTTTTCAGACAGGAGGTTGAGCAACTGGTGGTAATCCGACAGAGCTGCTAGGTGTGTGTGTCTGTGTGGACGCACGCGTGTGGCGCAACACTGATGTGTTGTCGTCCACCTGGGTGTGTTGGGCGTGTGTGTGCATGCGTGCATGTCTGGGTGTGTTGCTGTTTGTCTTTGTGTGTGTGTGCGTGAGTGCGTGCACACGTGTGTGCTTGCGACACGTGTCGGTGGACGTTTGTGTGCACATGCTGTACGTTTGCATTGTGTGATGATGTGGGTGTGTCTACACTTTGAAAATACCTGATCTGCTGTAGGTGACCAGGTAAGGTTAGCTCTCTGCTATCCGTTTGTGCAAACTAGGCAGTCCTAACACGTGTTCAGGTAAATAACCTCACATTATCAATAAAAACTGTCAACAGAGAGAACAATGATGACATTAATAAGTAAGAATGAACACCCATAAACTCACTTCTGTTTAGTTTTCACTTTTTTAACAATAGGCACCGCACACACGCACAACACTTTCCACAACACTCGCCTGCCAGATCGACGTGAGGTATCACAACAAATGTTATTATTATTATTATTATTATTATTATTATTATTATTATTATTATTATTATTATTATTATTATAGCAAACTATTATAGTCAGGATATTTTGTCGCAAATTATTAACAGCTACATTTTTCAGGGGGTGCACAAAACAAATGTTTCAAATTATCAAATTTTGATCAAATGAAAACCTGATCCCGTATTACTCTGAGGGAACCCCCTCTGTTTATTCCTAATTCAATGAAAAGTTTGTTTACCACAAATGCAGTTCATTGATTTCAGGCCACACTAGTTCGGAGCAAGCAAGCACAATGGAGTGTGTTTTGGTGAGACCCCCTCTGTTTATGATGAGTTTTTTTTTTTTTTTATTTATTTTTTATTTATTTTTTTATTTTTTTAAAAATGCTTATTTTGAATGAAAATCACATCTCTAAAGAGTATAGATAGTTTTTAAAAGACTTAATTTTGTATATGCCTATGTTAATATGATCAAATAGTTTTTGATAAAGTGTAGTTAGATAGATAGATAGATATATAGATAGATAGATAGATAGATAGATAGATAGATAGATAAGTGTAATATACATGCACACATATAATAATATCACGATGCTCATGAATTGTAGATGTATGGATACCTATAAAAACAACCCGATTCATAATGCAGTCTCTGCAAGTCATGTGGCTGGACTGCACTGCAACATCAATCTTCAAACACTGTGTCTTGCTATCACCCATTAAAGATAGATTCGCTTGGTCCCAGAAGTACAGTATTTACCTGTTTGAATTGGATTCATGTATTAGGCAATCGGCCTGAAGAGCAGATAACAGTGGCTGTTTGCAGTGTTGCAATCCTTAGCTCGAACAGTGGGCTACTGAACTTCCAAAAATATGAATGGAAGTACAAACAGAGGGTCAGGGCAGGAGAGTGTGTGCACTGGGGGGGGTAAGTCAGGTCTGCCTCTGTGGGGGTGGGTTACCGCAGTTGACAATAAAGTGTTGTTTAAGAATTTAAGAGATTGATGGAAAAATCCACAGAGAGGAAACAATTAAGATGTCAGATGTGTCACAGCCAGAGCGCTGGAAAGCACCTGACCACATTATACACCAGGAGGAAATGCGCTCTGCCCTTTGTGTATATCTGCAGGGTTAGAGCTACAGTTTTGTGTTAAATATAATACGCACTGGGGATTATTTTCAAAGTACAGGAACTTAAATAGCAAGTAACTAAATATTCGCAATAATTTCAACAACATTTGGGGCAACATGGAAAGGGAGAAAAACATTGCAAAGGAAGTTTATAAAATATTTGTTTTATACATAATCAAGAAAGAGTAAATATTTAGGTTTTATTTTGAAAGAAATAAACAAATTCTTAAGCACAAAGAGTTGACAACAAAGTTGTCGTCAACAGTTTAAATCCCCAACGTATGTATATTTCCACACATTGGTAAACTTTTGACGACATCTCTCTCTCTCTCTCTCTCTCTCTCTCTCTCTCTCTCTCTCTCTCTCTCTCTCACACACACACACACACACACACACACACACACACACACACACACACACATAGTGGATTTGCAAGAATAATTGCAGACAGAACATACGGGAAAACTAAAAGCCACATTTTTCTAATAGGTAACAGCTTCCAGTCATCGGCGCCAGTTCTGCCCTGTTGCACTTGAATTACAGACAACTGCGCATGCGCTTATTCATATACAGTATTTGCCTATTTGGGGGAGTTATCAGGTTTAAGCCAAATGCAGAAAAAAGCATTCGGGGGGGGGGGGGGGGGGGGTCCCCGGGGGGGGGGGTAGGGGCCCCCCTCCCGGGGGGCCCCCCAGGTGCCCCCCCCGGGGAGTCCCCCGGGTTAAATCGAGTAAAAGGCGGAGAACAGACGCTTTATTACTATGCAGTAATGTATACCACTACTGTACAGGCGAGCGTGTATAAATACTGGTAATGGTAGATAGCTCCCCACTGAGGTGGTATTGTACAGTAAAGATTGCATAGATAGCAAAGTGTTATCATTTAAACATGGTAAAGCATAGGTCAGCATTGCAAACAATAGGGAGGCGTGGTAAAGAATATTAATAAACATGGGAACGCAGAGCATAACCATGAGAAGAGCAGGGACAAACTGCAAAAATACTGTCGAGAACTTTTATAAGGGATCATTTAAATATAATTAGGTAATTATATATAACATTTAAAAATAAACAGAAAAAAATAATAAATAACGGAAGTGATTCTAATAAATAAAGCAATATATGTTTTATGGAGAAAGGTTGCGCACGGTGGAATTGGACTCGTCATCACGAATAGTAAGCACATCTTAGGAATTCAGTGTGAAATTGAAAAGACACTAAACACTCGTCGATAAGTTAAATACAAATGAATTAATTAAAAGCAAAAAATGATTCATTAATGCATATCAAATATTGGTTGCGCTTTGTTTTAAGGGTCGCGTTCATCGGCGTATTTTTCAGCATTTCCGAGCGGCTATTTTTAAAACGCAGGAGTCAGTTCCTCAATGAAACGAATTCCAGTGATTCCTCTTCGCAACAAGTTGAGATTGAGCCCCGTGTAAACAGTGATGAACTAAGGGTGCGGTGTCTGTTTTTGGGACCAGCTCTACTACAACTGCAGTCACGACTGTTACTTCATCGAAATACTGTTATTGTTGTCAAGGAATAAAAAAAAAAAACACGTTGTTATACAAGACTAAAATATTTCTCTCTCTCTCTCTCTCTCTCTCTCTCTCTCTCTCTCTCTCTCTCTCTCTCTCTCTCTTTGATAGCTGATTATTTAGGGCAGAGATTTAAAATAGCAGTTGTTGAATGAATTTGGCATTTGCACAGGTGATGCGTAATCGTGGTGACGCGTTGTGTTTAAACGGAAAAGCTTTGCCTCGCAGGCAGGGCGCAGCGAGGATCTAGTGGCAGGAAGGCACGCTGGTCAGGCCAGAACCTGCCACTCCACATTGTGTGTGTGTGTGTGTGTGTGTGTGTGTGTGTGTGTGTGTGTGAGTGCGCGGGTTAGGGTGTGGGCGGCAGAAGCTGTATTGTGTTTGCGTCTAAATAAAATCCAAAGAAACGCGTTAGACCGTCGCGTTAATCGGTATCGTTTGAACAAATAACCATGCATACAATTGTGTACTCAATGACTGAAGGAGTTATACACACCCCTTCAAGTAAAACAACATCCACAAGCATGCACAATTTAATATTAATTGATGTCTGCTGGTTCTTCTCACTTTGCTAGCAAAGGATGCAAGGAGATTTTGAAGCTGCTGGGCTGGGTGTGATTCTGTTGTGTTGGTTACCGACAGTCCACTGGGATCCTCCGGTCCCATCAGAAGCTTGCCAGTGCGTCTTCGTAATCAGCCCCGGACTGGAGACCAGTAGAGCAGCTGCTGCCTGGCTCTCCTCCAGGGACCAGAGACTCAGAGTCGCTTACAGCTTGTAAACGGAATTAATCCGGTGCTCACTGGAGATACTGATTAGACAGGGAGGAGATTTAAAAAAAAAAATTACATCAACCGACCTGTAACTGTTCCTGTGACATCACACCAGCACTTTTCAAACTTATGTAATTCAAATTAAACAGGGGGGTGACAGGTACTCACATGGTAAGTTATAGTTACAGCTGAAACCAATAGGCTACACTCCCTCAACTCCTCCCACTAGGGACACACAGCCTCCTAGTCCCTCAACTCTAATCACTAGAGACACACAGCCTCCCAGTCCCTGAACGCTAACCACTAGGGGGACACAGCCTCCTAGTCCCTCAACTCAAACCACTAGAGACACACAGCCTCCCAGTCCTGGAACTCTAACAATTAGGGACACACAGCCTCCCAGTCCCTCAACTCTAACCATTAGGGCCACACAGTCTCCCAGTCGCTCAACTCTAACCACTAGGGCCACACAGCCTCCCAGTCCCTCAACTCTAACCACTAGGGCCACACAGCCTCCCAGTCCCTCAACTCTAACCATTAGGGACACACAGCTTCCCAGTCCCTCAACTCTAACCATTAGGGACACACAGCTTCCCAGTCCCTCAACTCTAACCATTAGGGCCACACAGTCTCCCAGTAGCTCAACTCTAACCACTAGGGCCACACAGCCTCCCAGTCCCTCAACTCTAACCACTAGGGCCACACAGCCTCCCAGTCCCTCAACTCTAACCATTAGGGACACACAGCTTCCCAGTCCCTCAACTCTAACCATTAGGGACACACAGCTTCCCAGTCCCTCAACTCTAACCATTAGGGACACACATTCTCCTAGTCTCTCAACTCTACCCACTAGGCTACACTTGCCCCAGTCCCTCAACTCTAACAACTAGGGACACACGGCCTCCCAGTCCCTCAGCTTTAACCACTAGAGACACACAGCCTCCCAGTCCCTTCAATTTGCTCAACAGGCCATGCAGTCCCTCAGCTCATTTGAGGCTAGATTTACTGAAGCCTCCACCATTCCTGTGGAAAAAAAAATTAAATAAAAACAACTTTCTAGTTTTCGAATGCAAGCAGGTTAGAAAGAAGACAGCACAAACCTGTTAAAAGGGGTTTGTTTTAAACATGGGCAGCGCTTTACTCTCACGACAGGCACAGGAGGAGCGAGCTGTTCACTCTACATGACCTTTTCGTGCCCAAAAAAATAAGCTGGGTTGCTCAGCTGCTTGGTATTCCGGTCCCCTCCCTGTAACCAAAGCTGACAGGGAGCTCGACAGACTAAGCCAGCCCTGCTCTGCGGTGTTTGGGGTAGGGGCTGTATTTGCACAGGTGAATCGTAAGGGACCCACTGTGCACCGGGGTGAGAGGAGGGGGGACCAGAAAGTCTGGTTTCCCCAGAGCAAGCAGCCCAGTCCTGGCTTGGTTATTGTGTCCACCGCAGGAGAAGCGATTAAGGATTGCATTTTGAACCCTGTCTAGCCTGCCAGTGGGTGTGATGAAAACAAATATCAGGGTGAACTTTAGGCTACACTTAAGGAAAGAATAAGCTACACAAATACAGCGACTTAAAATAACACAGTGCAATGCTCTTGTTTGAAAAGGCCGGAGGGGGGAATGCATTGAAATGCTTTGCTGCTACAAGAACGGTACGATTGAACTTGGGCCAGCCAGCCAGCGCGCGGGTTAACAACGTACTGGGTGTGGCATCTCAGGAGGTAGCAGGATTACCTCAGGGCTCAAAGCGTACAGGTTATACTGCAGTACAAATTCACATTCAATATGGACCATAGCTGTGTACCTGTTGTCTACATGTTTCTCTGAATCACTATGGGTTTTTAACATCAATGCATCAAAAATGAAAGGTTTTTAAGATCAAAATCTTGTTCAACAACAATCATAGAAAAATATACTGTAGTAAAATGTATTCAAGCAATGAGAATGATAAACACATTGCGGAGTTTAGGACAAAACTGAAAAAAAACAGTAAAACATTTGTTTTTGTTTTGTAATTGATATTCAAATAACAGTGGGCAATACGGCTACACAGCACTTAGGTCTATATCGGTTAAATGAACAGTCTTAGTGTGTGTCAGTGTCATGTTAACACATGGTAATGCTCTATTCATCTACTGAAACAGGGTCTTCTAATATTCAACCCCTAAACTGAAGAGTTGCCAGCAGAGCGTAATACAAAAGGCTGTGGTGAATTCTAAACACTGGCAAATATTTTCAAGCAGATTTGAGCACAGGGAAGGTGAAAGTACAGAAATGTACAGAACAGCCTGGTAAAGTGTGTTTTGCAATGATCGCACACACACACGTGGAAACAGGCACTCAACACTTTGCTAATGGTGGGCTTTTGTTAAATGAAAACAATTTATGTAGCACAAACAAAACACAGTAAAGATCCCATTACTTGAATTTCTATTGTCCATTTTTAGTTCTGTACAGGGGGGCAGGGGGGTGAACGGTTTGCATTTTGCACCGTTGCAAAAGCAGAGTGAAGCTCAGCCCAGTGCTTAGCATACTGGATGCACATCGGGCAGATTTGGAACCTGCTGAGCGGTGGTTTGGTTGAAGCGGCCGCACTGAATGCTAACTGAAGTGTGAGGCTGTTGTTCGGCACTGGCAGCAAACAGTGATGTAATCAGGATTCCTTTAATGACAAGACAATGGCTGTCTCCGGGTGGAACTCAACAGAGCATTCCAAACATCCAGGCCAAGCTCCATCTCTCTCGCTCACTGCCAGGCCCCTGCGCTGACTGACTGACCACCCTTCGTGATCACAGGCCTTTCTTTCAACACAAGATCTAACGCCAGTTTACCCCCCTTATAAAACTTTACCGCTTTATGCTTGCAATTTACTTTGCACTGTAATCTGCATTCACTGTGCTTTACCACCTTTAAGCGTGGTTTTCACAAGGCTTTACTGTGCATGCAGGGCATTTACCATGCCCTCCATGCCGTGCTGTCACTATGCTTTTGTAATAAGAAGAATAGGCAATAAGAAGAAATACGACCCTTGCATTCCTTGTGTGTATTGCAGAGCCTCAGTGGGGGGAGCGGGCTGGGGGGGGCAATGGTTGATCAGACCGATACCTTTGAAGAGCAATATAATGCACTATAAAATCATTGCACTGTGGAAGTTCCTGAGTGCTAATCAGCGAGAAAGGCAGCCCCAGCCCCAGCTGAGCTCCTCTGCCTCTCTCCCTGCTCAGCGTTTGCAAGGGAAAGAGCCTGGGGTCTGCAGAGACACCAATCTAACACAAGAGCGGGATCCTCTGAACTGAATGGAAACTCAGCGGAACGGATCCCTGCTCTCACTGCAACACTCCTGGACTGCAGCTAATCTTCTTATGCAGAATATTGTACAGGGAAATGTAACCGAAGTTATAGCAATACTACTTAAAATTTAGCGCAGAGAGTAAGAGAGGGTGTAAGTTAAAAGTTGAGTAATAGTTAGTTCATGTGTAATTTGTTGCATTTACAATACAGGCAACAGAAAATAAATATAGTGCTGGGCACGAAAAAGAAAGCAGAGTACGAACTGACATGATGTCATTTTGTATTCTTTATAAATAAAGAGAAGCTCATCACCATGGTCTCTCTCCCTCTTTCTCTGTCTCTGTCTCTGTCCCCATCTCTCCCTCTTCCTCTTTCTCTGTCCCCCCTCTCTCTCCTTGTCTCTCTCCCTCCCACTCTGTCCCCCTCTCTCTGCCCCCTTTCCTCTCTCTCCCTCTCCCTCCCTCTCTCTCCTCTTCTCACTCTCTCTCCTCTCTCCCCCTCTCTCTCCCCCCTCTTTCTCTCTCTCTCCACCCTCTCTCTCTCTCTCTCTCTCTCTCTCTCTCTCTCTCTCTCTCTCTCTCACCCACAGGTTCTAGACCTCTTTCACCTGGGGAGGGATCCTCTTCATTGTAATTACACGGAGATGGGGAACAGCTTAACACAGTGGTCCTTGTGTAAGCTGGGAAATGGGGCCCTGTCAGATTGGTCACAGTTTATTTAATTACACAAATGAAGAAGTAACGAGGCAGCAGCTTCTCTGTGCTGCCGCTCCGCAGGGCAGGTGCAGGGGAAAGCGGTTTCCTGATTGCCTCTGGCCTCGGCTCGCTGGCCCCCAGGGGGAAGAGAAGTAAATCAGTTCAGATCTTTTGTCTCAATACAGCTTCCCTTTTTCTTTTTGTTTAACCTCAGGAGCAGTCTTCCTTCCTCCAAGTGCCTTCCAGCACTGCTCACTGATAAGGAGTAACCTAAATGAAAGGGAGTGGCCAAGTTCATGTATGGGATAGGCAGTGTGGTCTGGTGGTTAGAGCTGAGGGGCTGGGAGGCAGTGTGGTCTGGTGGTTAGAGCTGAGGGGCTGGGAGGCAGTGTGGTCTGGTGGTTAGAGCTGAGGGGCTGGGAGGCAGTGTGGTCTGGTGGTTAGAGCTGAGGGGCTGGGAGGCAGTGTGGTCTGGTGGTTAGAGCTGAGGGGCTGGGAGGCAGTGTGGTCTGGTGGTTAGAGCTGAGGGGCTGGGAGGCAGTGTGGTCTGGTGGTTAGAGCTGAGGGGCTGGGAGGCAGTGTGGTCTGGTGGTTAGAGCTGAGGGGCTGGGAGGCAGTGTGGTCTGGTGGTCTGTGCTGAGGGGCTGGGAGGCAGTGTGGTCTAGTTTATTTTTTTGTCCTGCAAAGTTAACAGGATTCAGAGGTGTTTAGGGTATAAAAGTATTAACACAAGGAATGGATGATTTAATTGTCGCTTTGATGTAATACGCATTTTTGCACCTGTGAGTGCTATTGATAACCCCTGCCTTCAGAAAAGGAATTCATACTGGGAAACTGCTTGACAGGGGAAAGTAGGTGAGACTGCACCAGCTAGAGAACCAATCATTTCACAAGATCAGACTTTCAGCAGACAAACGTTTGCCCAGTTTAAGTCAGGACTGTAGAGGGATATGTTTGTCTCCTTGACTTGGTTTGATGTATATGTTTACTTGATATTTTTGATTGAGCGATTTGAAGTTTGATGATCTAGAATGTTCTGTATCCATTGTGTAGAATTACTCTAGGTGATTAAAGAAACAAAAGAAATATTGTAGACCAGACTGCAAGCAAAAAGCATACCCTTATATTAACATGATAGCCTTCTCACAATCTCTCACTTGATAGATGATCGGTAAATCATCAGAGTTCTAGCCAGTACACACACGCACACGCACACGCACACGCACATCGTACAAAGTAACCTGCTGTGCCCCTTGCTGCAGGTGTGTTGAGGACAATGGCTGGGATGCTACCTATCCCCTCCCCCTGAACACATGAGAGACCAGACAGCTGGTAGATCCTCATTACCTCCCTAATGGGATCCTGTGTAAACAGAGCCTGGCCACAGACACTTACCCCTTAAAACTCACCTCAAACCTCATCCTTTCTGCAAGTGAATCCATGTCCCTCCTACAGTAGCTTCCCAAGATTTACCAGAAGGCCGCACCACCTCCCAGTCCCTCAACTATAACAACTAGGCCACACTGCCTCCAAGTCCCACTGCGCCAACCTCTAAGCCACACTTTCTATCAGTCTCTCAGCAGCTACTGTATAATCCACAGGCCATACTACTAGGCCCTCATCTCCAACCATTGTTATTTGTTTATTTAGCAGATGCCTTTATCCAAGGAGGCTTACCGAGACTTCACAGCCTCCAAGTCACTTAATTCTAACCTCTAGTCCACACAGCTCCAATTACTTACCTCTGAGCCAGGTGTATGCCTTGTTTAAGGCCCGAGGAGGCCAGGAGGTCAGGAGTATCCCAGATGCCTCTCTGGGTGTTGTTTTGCTGCTTGCTGGGAGAGGAGAGGGTGTGTGTCTGTGTGTTCAGGGAGATTTCACCTGTCATTGTCTGGATTCCTGAAAAGAAAATCCTTCCTAAAACCTTCACAGATAAGTGCTTTTTGCTTTTACAGGAAAGCCTTTCCAGCATAGCCGTGGAAGTATGATCTCAGGGTATTAGGGAAAAGAAAAGAAAATCAACAAATCAGGCGTTTGAACCTGATGGAGGCTCATGGAGAACTGTACAGAGACGCTCAAAACAAAACTACTAAAGAAATCGGGACTTCAGCAAAGTTCAGCAGAAGAGAAAGTGTGTGTTTGAGATCACAGTTATCCAGTTAAAATGAGTCATCGTGAAAGTGTTTATATATTTGCTTTACTAAGTACACAGAGCTATGGCATCGTGGATAGCGCACATCAGCAGCGTAATGCTTAATGCTGTTCATAAACACTCCTTGAAAGTTCCTAAAGACAAACACACTGAGGATTCAGTTCAATTAACCTTTTTTATCTGGAGGAATATAATTAGAACTTTATGACATCATCAAAGAGAGCAATTAAATAAATACATCAAGGAAATGAAACATCACTTTGTACAGGTGGTGAGAGTTTGCAGAGACTCCCATGCAGGGTGAAGCACGTTGTTCTAAATTACGCTGTATTGCTAAACAGATCTAAGTAAAGTAGTTATCTCTGAATTCAGCTCATCAGTAATTCAGACGACCTCGTTCGTGGAATAACCCCTGCATAGCTGGAACGCTCATATAGTATTTTTTTCTTTAAAGTTTGCTCCAGATATGAGGCTTTCGGGAGAAGCTTAAAACTGATATTACTAAGCACTAGAGCCCTTGAGTAATGCATCTCCCTTGCAAGGGAGTCCTGGCAAGACATTATAAAATCCATGGCAAATTAAGACTAATCATTCAAGCAGGACAACAAAAAAATCTTTAAACTCATCAGAAATACAGTAATGCAAAATACATTTAAAAAAAAAACAACTGAATAATTCTAATTTACACGATCCTGGTACAAGTCGGTATTTACAGGATTTGCAATCCTGGTCAGATGAAAATAAATATTTCTGAGCAATTTAAAAAGGCATTGTGAAGAGGCTGTTTTTATGTTTGAATGGCAATGAGTTGTCTGATATACAAAGGCACGCTGGCCCGTATCAGATCTCAATTCAGGGATTTTAAAAGTAGGCACGTCATTTGAGCTTCGGGCACAGATAGAGTTACATGTCTCTAAAACCGGCAAGGGAAAGCATTTCCAGGGTTATCAGTGTCAGTGCCCAGGGCAGTGAGGGGCAGCAGACCCCCTGTGTGATATTAAATCTTTCTCCGTTTGGTTTTAGAGGTTTTGCAGGCTCAGTTCATTACCAGGTGCTGGATTAGAGCAGCACAGTTGAGGGAGCTCACAAGGACAATAGCCTCCACTCCATACACATCCAGCAGATAGCTGCTGATAGCCAGCCCATGATGTCTTCACCGAGCCGCCCCTGTGAGCCTTAATCTGCAGGCTTTACCTTGGAGTGCCGGGGCTGCTGGGACAGGCAGGGGCACAGTGGAACAGGGAGCGGCAATCTCACATACTGTGTGCTGTGCAATGAAGCTTCAGGGGGAAAGCGTGCACCACTTGTTGCAAACAGAGCTTGCTTATTTAAGTTCTCTAAGAAAATTAAGAAAATTAAGAAACTTGCTGTTTTCTTCTCTAGTTTAAAAAAAGTTTTGTGTTTTTCGTATGCATATAATTGAAATGTAACTGTATGCATATATACTGCTTTCTGTACCGCAACCATGGAGTATACAGTAACCACAGTGATCTTTGATTTACCACATGATTTCTTCAACAATATAAGGATGTTATTTTGAACACAGTTAGGTTGTTATTACAGTGTTTATAAGGATGTGTAACTAAGGCATTTACAAGACAAAACATAATCGCTTCATAACACCACACAAAGCTTTGCCCTACTCATGTGCCATTAAAATCTTATTGTAATAAACTGTTATTTCGGTAGAAACCCCATAGATGTTCTGGGTCAGCAGGGATCACGAATCTGGTTCTAAGGGCTACTCTTTTTGCTCAGTTTGGTGGATATCTGCTAGTGCTGCATCTACAGAAGTGTAAGTATGACTCATATAATGAAACTTCGAACACTGTTTCAAGCATAAAACACTTCCGAAAAAAATAATGCAGAAATATATGGGTTTACTCCTGAATTAACTTGGAAACTTTTACCAAAACCGAACCCACCAGAAATTCAAATATAGGAGACATCACAAGATCATTTCAGTTTTTTTTTTTTTTTCCATGTGCTGCTTTCTGTGTGGTTAAGGCCTGTGTAGCCACACATGTTCACTTTATCCAGAGGCAACGGCTTCAGCAGCTACCTCCCTTTCAGGGAACATCTGCAGCTAAACCTAATCCTAGCCGAAAATTATAACCTTTCAATAATGCCAAACATTCAAGTCAGATTGCAGAGTTTGCACTTGAAGGATCATTAACCTGCTTCGCAGCCTTGGGAAGAAAGTTGCTGACAATGTGAACTATCATCTCAGCAAGTCTGTCAAACCCTTATAAAAGTATACCAGGCACTTTGCTTTACCGTTCACATACTACTGTGCATGCACTACTATGTGCATAAATTACCACACTTCTCTGTGATTTATGGCGCTATGCTTTGGCTTCACTGTTTTAAAATATTTTGAAGGGGAATGTTTTTTTTGTTTGTTTGTTTGCTTGTTATTTTAATCTTTCTCGATTACTGCTCAAAAAAAAAAAAAAGAAAGTGCTTGATAAAATCGAGATTGTTGTTTGTTGTTTTTAAAGAAAAGATTTTCCTATTTCTTGGCAGTCAGGAGCTGTGATCTCTATAGCCTACACTGGGGGGTTGGAGGGGATCAATTTAGCCTCCCCCCGTGGACCCCCCCCACGCTGCTGTCTTTGTGTGAGCTGAGCCAGCACCGCCCCCTTTTGTCACCGGCCTTTCTACTTTATTTAGCACACACAATGATCGCTCAGTGTGCTGGGGCCTGACATTGCAATTTGCATGAGAGCGAGCTAGAGAGACAGTGACAGGAGGGGGGCACGTGACTGACCCCTACCTGCGCACCCCACCCCAGAAACAACTGCAGTGAAAGTGTACAACAGTACTAACGGTACACATGTTACCTGCATTCAAATATATACCAACAGGGGGTTCCAAACGTTCTAGGGAAGCACTCCATGATATCAGGCATCCAGGACCCCCACCCAATGAATCCATTGAAATGTAAAACTTTCTTCACCTCTCAATCACCTGCTTGAATAAGGTACTCTAGGGCAATGGAAAGGTACATTTAAATGAGGGTAATTGGAAGAGTATTTCTGCATGTGCTGCAGCCCCTCTGAAACCATCCTAAAACGACCCCAGTGTAGCACTACTCTCATATAACGTACACTGCATCCTATCTTTAACATACATCTTTGTTTAGTATGTGATCTGTGACTAAGCCTGGCGGAGATTTTAGTAGTGTGCTTTGGGTTGTCAGAATAGCCTATTAAACCAAGCACACGGGATAAATGAAGCATCTATTCCCCTGGGCTGATAATTACCTGCTGTCTCAGAGACCAAAGATCTCATCAGAGGCGTGATGTGGATGTGGAGCCACTTTTTAGTGGCTGCAGACTGAAACAACTGTCCGAACAAACATTGGGCTTTCATAAAACCATCTTATTTAAGGCCCAGACAGTTTAAACTCACATTAGTCCTGTGCAAGCTTTGTATTTTTGCAGGTACTGTTAGCAGATTCCTGGACAGATCCCAAGATTGCCTCTTTGCATTCATTCATTCGTTTTGCTTTACTGCTAGTGATAGTGTGGGGTCTGTTTGGGGAAGATGCATGTCATGTTCTACCACAGTAAACGTGTTCTGCTTTGACAGAGTATATGATTGCTTGCTGTTCCAGCATGCTCTCAACTTGTTAAAGGTGTTTTTTGTTTTTTTTTCTTCTGTAGCTCACCCTGCCTGCGTGCTTGCTTGCTTCCTCAGTGTTGACAGGACTTCTTTGAAAATGAGCTGGAAGCTGTACATTCCCCTCCAGGTCCTGCACAGCACAATACCATTTGAGTTATTACAGTTCAACGTTTGCTCCTTCAAGATGAAGCCTTTTGCATTAAGTGTTGCCACCAAACCTGCCCTGTAGTGTTAAACTGTTTTTTTCTTACTTTATATATATATATATATATATATGATTGGCACATGTAATGCTAATTGGGAAATATGCACATTTCAGCATTACATGAGCTAATTAAATTGTGTAAAAGCACAAAGCGGGCAGAGCTCATTTGCACACAAATTCCAGATTTAGCTAAATGTTAAATCTAGTTAAGAGATTTAAAATTTAGTTAAATATTTAGCTAAATGTTAAATCTTGTAATTAGATTTATAAATTATATCTGAATGTAACAGGTTTATAAATATAAATATATTTTTTAATTGTCTCTAAGTTCCTTATAAATTTATTTTTAAGTACTGATATTTGTTTTATTTACCGTATTCCCATATATAATGTTTTTGGCTTTTCTGTGCACTATGAATATTGCAATAACTTGCAGTAAAATTGCAGAAATGTGCTTTCTGTGCCTGCTCAGCACTGATACTGTAATTCACAATGCTTTCTGCAGTGTGCCGCTGATGCACACATCCACACATGGGGTTCTTACCCCTATTATTCAAGGCTTGTTTGTCTCATAAGCCAGGTTTAACTCTTTAGTCACTGAACTCTTTTAACCCCTCCTTCCAAACACACACATTTAGGCAAGCACAGTGAGAGGATTTTATTATTTTTATCTTCCTGGGCGCTTTAGGGGAGATTTAAATAATCAGAGATCTTTTGTGTGACACTGTTTGAAGCTGCATTAATGCAAGCGAAATACTCTCCTCTTCCATAACTCCAGAATGGGGGGGGGGGGGGGGCTAAGCAGGACAATCAGTAACTCTCATCATTCTGTTTAGACCACTCCAAAGTTTGACTCATTCCTCACTGATTTTAAAGTTTGTGATTTTAAAGTTTGAGTTTGACTGAACTGTTCAGGCTGCACTGGTTCAGTTTGCTCTTGGTTTATTTCCACAAGGAGAAACTCAATGAAAGTACCAAGAAGCAACTTAGCCGTGGGTGCCCCTTATAACAGCATAGTAAAAGCAGAGCAAAGCGTAATAGCATGGGAAAGCATAGGTAAGCACTGTAAAGAATAACTAGGCAGACCAAGTATATCATTAGATATGGTAAACTAAGCTGAACTATGGGAAAAGCATTGTATAGCCATGAGAAATGCATGAGAAGAAAACAGCACAAATACAAGGGGAAACGTCCAGAAGGATGGAAGCAGTTAAACAAATGGTTCTTGCTATTTAAAAACTTTGCATTGATGATGTAATGTGTCAGTTAATACAACATGTGTTTATAGTAGCCGTGTGCAGGATTGCCTTTGTTATTTTGCACATCTTACTTTAAGTTTCTGAAAGACCAGGCTGGTTTGGGTATGTGCTGGGGTGAGGTGGGGACTAATATTTCACACTGTAGTGAAATCTTAAAGCAGTTTCTGGTTCATCATTAGGCTGGGTTCTCTTTCTCTCCTCTCCTCTCCTCTCCTCTCCTCTCCTCTCCTCTCTTCTCTCTCTCTCTCTCTCTCTCTCTCTCTCTCTCTCTCTCTCTCTCCCTCCTCTCCTCTCTCTCAACGGAACTTTGAAATATATGTAAATACCCCTAAAGGGGATTACACTTTTATGGGTTTAGAATTCAGTTCAACCAACCTGAATAATCAAATGTGGGAACAAGACGCATGTGCCTCCCCCCCCCCCCCCCCCCCCGGGCATCGCTTCATCAGGATGCTCATACTGCGAGGGAGGGGTTCAGCTCATGGTACAGAATTGCTGTCGTCTGATTACGAAACTATTTTCACAGTGGGTTCCCCTGCTCTGCACTGAGACGCTGAATTTGGACCACTAACTGAACGAGTGAGCAGCGAATTGTGTGCTGCTAAATTACAGAATTAGAGCTATTTCATACAATTTAGGTATGGCAGTGGTCTCTTTTATATGTGATTTTTTTTAAAGTACTGCATTACTTATTTAAAGTAAAAAACTTATTTCAGGACAGAATTACTGTGTGATCCTATGACATCTTTTTAGGACAGCTAGCGTGGGATACTGTATTAGCACAGAAAACTGCAGGAAAGAGTAGTGAAAACACAGCATGTGCTAGCAAGCATGGTAAAGAATGCACGTCATGTCAAACCATGCTGGGCAATGCAAATGAATTGCAAACCTGTGGGAAAAAACATAAGCAACAAAATGCCTTCAGATGAAAAAGGCAGCTACACCAGATCATGCATATCTTTTTAACAGACGTGCAATGGATTTGAGAAGCCACATGCAAGAGAATGCTAGCCTGCCAACTCTACTGCAACACAGCCTCCCTTCCATTTCCCAGAAAGCAATCTAGGTGGCATTCCTTCTGTTTTATGTCATCAAACTAGCGGTTAAAACAGAGGAGGGTCTTTCTGTTTTACGTTTTTTTTTTTTTTAATGCATGGGTTTGTCACAGCTCTCAATAGAAAGGATTCTCATAATAAACTGGAACAGCGGCACAGGCAGAAAGAAGGGGGCGTGTGTCCCTCTAAAAGGCTCCAGTGACCCCCTCCCCCAGCTTTGTGGGAAAATAAGCAGCTCGATGGTAACCTGTGGACCGGGCTGTTGAGGGCAGTCACCCATGCGGCAGTGCCTTTCTCCTAATGTATTAGAGGAGCAGTAATGCTTGTGGCCCGGGGTGATCCACTCTACCTGCACTGATTCCAGGGTTTATTTAGGATCTCCAGGAGAGTCCATTAACACTGCTGTCAGGAGCGCATTGAAAACACAGCAGCATTCGTATTTATCCTCAGGAAGAAGAAGAACAACAAATACTCTTTAAACATATACTGCCATCTTATTGGAGCAAATGAATGACAGCACTATAGTGAGAAGGGGTCAGTTTTATTAACCCTTGCTGGTAAAAAAAAAAAAAAAAAGAAGAGAACATTCATGCTGGAAACAGGGTGCATGTGTATCTAGTTTTTATTTTGGTTTATGGTTGATGACATGAAAACTATATATATATATAGTTTATATATAGTTACAAGTCCATTGAATTGGAAAAGCAAAATCTGAAAGCAGGGCAAAGCACAGGCAGTACACACTGGAAAAGTATTGTGCATTTTACCATGTTAAGCAAACATTGCTATGGTAAATATTAAACTGTATTATCAGTCTAAAGCCTTTATCAGTGTTAAGCAAAGAAACAGTAAAAAATCTCAGCAAAGATATGAATGCTGTGAAATGTGACAGCCCTGTATTTGTATACATGAAACACAGCTGCACAAAAGTATCTGAGTACGACATCTAAACACAATTCAATATTGTTCTAAAAGCACTGCATGATCTATCTATCCGTATGTATGGGAATTCCCAGCAGCCTGTCCAGTTGTAATGGACAGGCACACTCCAGGATTTAATGTGGGAACGTCTCCTGTTATATCAGTCAGATAGAGACAATGCAGAACTGCGGTCCTTAACACTGGTTTGGTTTTTTCACACCTGCTGCAATTATAGACTTAGGACTTCCACAGCACTGAGCTCCTCAATATTCAGATTAGTTCACACCTGATTCTGCAAATGAGGAGTCAGGTGAAACTGAAACTTCAGGGCAGCTCCAACCCTCTATCCTGGGAGGATGTGGCGGGGATGGGAATCTGGATCACTCCAGATTGAAAGCTCAGGTAAGCTCTGCAGGCACAGCGGGCACTGTGGGGAAGCCTGCAGCGGCTCCTGTTATACCTCTCAGAACCAGCAGGGGTCACTACTGCTGCTGCCATCTGATTGACCCCAAGTACACTGTTCTCAATGTGTCACCACCATATTGTTTTGGGTTTCATGCCCCATAAATAACTTTGAACTCAATCATGAAATTGAAACAAAAGTCAATCTAGAGATTAAAGGTAATCTGTGATGTGCACGTAATTAAAAGGATCGCTTTGGAGCAGGCTTTAGAATCAATGAGTGTTATAATTACAAGAAACATCCTTTTGGAGAAGAAAAAAAAACTTTTTTATTCGAAGTGCAGATCACTATTAGAATTTTTTCAAGCCCTGAATTCTTTTTTGCACTCTTTTTAGAGCTGATCAATCCATTTTGCATCATAAATGGTGTGCATTTTGAATCCAGATTGAACACAGCAGTTAAAGTAATCTGGGATGAATGCTTTTTGAATGCGTGATACCCCTAGGAAGGGAAGATTGCAATCAGAAGGAAGGTTGTGGTATGTAAGCAGGCAGTGCACAGAGGAGCACTAATAGACTGGATGTCACTGCCATTACAAAAACAGCCCGGGGCTGGATGTGAAGCACAGACAGGTTGCGTACAAAGAGGCATGCAAGCACACCACCAGTCTGTGCAAAGCTCTGCCAATATGAAAGCATTGGAAACATCATCCGTGGGGTCAATGCACAACACAACTTTTTACATTCTCTCTCTCTCTCTCTCTCTCTCTCTCTCTCTCTCTCTCTCTCTCTCTCTCTCTCTCTCTCTCTCTCTCTCTCTCTCTCACAACCACAAATAGCTCTGAACCTCAGTATGCAGTGGGGATGTCTAATTTGATAACTTACTTTCCTTTTCGTTCTGGTTTCTATTATGATTGAGTGGTTGAGTAACCTGCAGCAATTAAAGAACAGCTAATACAATATGACTGTATACCCCACGGGATGATATATTATTTTAGTTTTGCCGCTGCTGCCTTTTATAATAATGACTGCAAAAACCAATGGCTCAAGCAAAACTTCTTCCCCTCCTTTCATTTGAAATTCCCATCGCGCCCTTGTAACCCTGGCCCCGTCATAAATAACCCACAATAGTTGGGAGCCCGATTGGGCAATTTGAATTTTAAATGGGTCCCTGTTCAGCATGAAAACAGAAGAAATGCGGAGAGGATCTCCGTGATGACCCCTCAGCGGGGAGCCGAGTGGAAGCTAGCCCCGGGCCGGAGCAACTCAACCCGACTTAACTTGGACTTGAGTGAGGGGGCCACTCGAATAAGAAACGCAGAGACCCCTGTTAGCATGACAAAGAGCCAGCCATCTCTACTGATTGGTGTCACAACTCCAGGCAGGCAGGCATGCATGCACATGTGTGCTACTGACACATACTGGGCAGAGAGTACAAGAGGGTCAAAATTGCTTGCCTCCGAATGCATATATTAAAAAAAATATTCATTAGTGCGTTATAGTTCACAGATCTTTACTAGACACAACCACAGTGTACTACCCTTGTTTTTTGGTAGATCTGCTGTACGTAAAGTATTGCATTTGTAGCGTTTGTTTTTTCATGCCACTCTGATCCTAGTAGGACTGTATGTGGTGATAGCTTCAGATCTCAGTGTTTTACAACTTCATCAAGGACTAAGTATTTCTCTAATCTTTGGATTCAGCGCATACAGCAGGTCTTTAGCAATGGAAGAGCTGGAGTAGCAATTAAAGATAATAATTATGTAATGCCATTGGTTTTGCCAGGAATTGACGTTAGTGGGTGTCTCCAGTGCAGCTTCTTGTTCTTACAAGGTCTTGTAAAGATGATGTAACTGCTGTTGGTACATTGCAGTCAGTGTCATAATAACGAAATGGTTTAACATGGATCTGTCTTGCTCGTTCTGCACAAACTAAAAACATTCATCTCAACAAGTCTCTGCAGGTGGCGGGATATTCGAACGAAATGTTGAATGCTCATTCTGTGTATCTGTCTGTATGTCTATTTCACCATTTGTTACCACACACGTGGGGGAATAACCCTACATTTAACCTGAACATCTACAGAGGGAATACATTTCAAGACTTGGCAGCAATACATTCACTATCTTTTATGAGATTCAACCTTATACTAAAATCTGTTAAATAGCCCAATCTGTTTTGCTCAGGTGTGTTGTTTTAATAAATGACTCTCGAGTAAATTATTTTTGATTCACAGTACCTGTACCCAATCATTTCCCCCGACCTATTCAAGAGGATACTTGAAACTTTGAACATGTACCCTTACCCTAACCCTAACCTTTAACCCTAACCCTAAAACCCTTTTCAGAATATAAGAATATGCTGGCAGGACCAGGGGAAGCCCATTAGCTCTCTGAAATCCTGCTGCAGCCCCTCATGGTGGATTCATTTCCTTGCCTCCTCTGTACCTGTGTCCAGCCTGTATCTCTCCGATCCTCCTTTCTCCTGCCCAGATCCCTCTTCAAACTGTTTGTACTTGTTGCTTTAACAGCCCTGCCTTGCGACCCGTTCCGTATGCTAATCCCCTTTTGTGCTAAACAGTTCTTCTTCAATTGCTTGTTTACAGCTGGTTTCCCAGTTCCGTGATGGGTGCATTGTCGTAGCCAGAATAATGTCCTGAAACTTTCTTGTAGGAGCAGAGGGATGGGCTTGTATGGTACTGGATCTATGGACACAAGTCAGCTGGACTGAAAGAAAGTGTAGGTTTTGGGGTATTTGATTAGGATCCTAGACATTTGGCAGTCTCTAGTAGGTCGTATTCTCTGTGGGGACAAGGAAGAGTATTGTTGCAGAGTTGCATATTCTTTCTGTAGACCATACTCTAAGGGGCATCAGTTAACAGGGCGTTCTGTTAATTCAACTCTGTTGTCAAAGCACTGCCTGAATGTGCTTTTGAGGGCTCAGTTCAAGCTCCTTCTTCATACAAGTCCTTGCAAAGATAATGTACCGATGTTGATCACAGTATAATACAACGAGTGCAGTAAAGCTAACAATGCAGCTGCGTGAGATGGAAAGAATTATGCTTTTTTAAAAAGCAACACAGTTGTTTTAATGCATCACAGCTAGAAATTCCCAGGCGCACCCAGACTGGTTTGTCACCTCATTGATTTGTCAAATTACCTGATCATTTATTCAGTAAAACAAAATGTACTGAAGCAAAGAGCTCACAGTAACCCTGGAAATCCATAACCAGTATTAAGAGAAATGAAGCCCCCCTGATCTGACCCGGCTGACCCTCAGACTGCGGCTCTCAGCGTGTCAGCTGACAGAGGCATGTCTGACGGCAGGCCGTCCCGGCGCCTCATCTGGCCAGCAGTGTGGCCCTCAGGGACGAGTTATGAAAAAGCGACAAACTGACACTGGCACCTAATCAATAAGTGACAGAGTGCGTAACTCTTACCCCATGATAATGTAACACACAGAGCCACTGCTCACAGGGGAGGCCTGCCAGTGCAGGACATGCACAACAAGAGGAAACCAAACCTGGGCGGGGGGGGGGGGGTTCGTATAAGGAGCAGATATCAGGCAACCAGTAGACTTTCCTATATGAGACATGGCTTGATTGCTGAGGCAGATGTACTGTATCCTGTACAGTAGTCTTGAGGGCTGTGGTTGTCTAGGGAAACCAAAAACAACCAACACTAAGCGGCAACCGCAGAGCTGGATGATCTTGGCAGAGAATGTGATCGGGAGGGAGTGGAGGGTTAGGGTTGGGTGGAACAGAGTCTCCTTTTTGGAAGATTTACACGTATGTCTGGCTCTCTCACAGGATAGCTTGTTCCAGAGCAGCCCTTTTTAAACTGTTAAAATGAAGCAAAATGTAGTATTAGAGCATATAAACGCATCGCAACAGAAAAGTGAAATCATGGTATACAAGCCGTGGGAACATGCTAAATCACGTTTGCCAGGGTACATTTTTAAAAAGGAGGAAACACAAATGCTAACAGAAAGAAATTGGGTCGCCATCAATCTGCTGTGCATCTGTCAGCACTGCTCGGAGTTCGGGCTCCTTTATGTGATCTGCAGTGACCAATAATCAATACTTTTGCCCTAGTTGTCGGCTGCCCCCTTCTGTTCAATGCACCCTCTTGACCCGCTGGCTTCATTGTCCTGTCACACTGGAAAAAATCAAGATTGTCAGCTTTCTCTCAAGACTGTCCTAATTTTTATTGACAAAAATGTTGAGGTAGAACTCTAAGAAACTAAAGCAGACAAACATTTCAGATAATCCCTTCCCTGGTGTCTCATGATCTCAGAGTGTCTGGATTGATGGGTGAATGCGCTTGGATTAAGATACAAGAACTTCACATCAATTATATTTTGCACTGGACCAAAGATCGGGTTATTTCTGCTACTCTGATCCCCACCCAGGAATACAATTATATATTGTTCCATTCGCTGCATTAGTTAACAGCTATTAAGAGCATTTAATTGAAGGTTCAGTAGGTATTTACTGTTGAAACTCAGCATATAGGTATTTGTTGTACCAGAACCTGTTTTCAGAGTAAAGTTACACAGCTTGAACTCTTGTATCCTGCACCTGCACCTCCTGTCACTTCTCTGCTGAATCAATGCTTTACCTGGGAGAGATTGAGGCTGACATCCTAACTAACACAGCCTGCACTGATCTCAATGAGCTGAGGGGCTCAGGCAGTGTTACAATGACCCCAGGACTTGTTTGCAGTACACAGTATTAAAGGTTTTTAAACCCTGCTAAACACTTGCTCTACATGACTTAAACAACCTACCAGCGGTGGCTTTCGAGAAATCTAGAACTTCAACTTCAAGGGTCTTATTTGTTTTCTTCAAGCAAATGTTGTTTTAGCCACTGCCGCCATTTGTTTGAAAATTTTGCTCAGATTTCCAGTGACTCCAATTGGAGACACAGCGGTTGGAAGGGAAATTAAGAGAATCCTGGGGGTACATTTATTACAGCTTTACCTGAATGGTGTTTATAGCCCACTGTCTACATAGTAGGAGCAATATTAAAGCTTTGCATGGATGCTGAGGCAGCAGGGGCTAGAACTGTCCAGGTACTCTATTTGGATTGTCTTTTCTTAGAGGCTGGATAGGCAATGCAGGACATTTTCTGTATGATTTTTGTATGACATGAAACCAATTTCAACTGCAGGGGTCTCCAGGATAGAAGGGGTTAAGTCGATCTGGTAAGGTCCATATTGTTGCACAATCAAAAGGGCATTTGATAGGACGTCTGGTAACATGTACAATATTCCTCTTTTGTTTGCATTCAGTATTCCCCTATCATTCCCCTATGCACATTGTACATTACTCTGGGCTTTGCATGCAATGAAACACAAAGTAGTATAAGGTGCAGTAGCTTCAAACACGGCAGGAATACCCAGCAGTGAACAGGCACCACTGACACCACCTGCATCACACACAGAGCTCTTTAATAGCAATAAATGACTCTGTATGACACTATGGGTTTAGTTTGAGGTTTTCCCACGAAAGCCACAGGTTTGAGTTGGTTCACAGCATCTGCCCAGCTCAGGAGATTAGCCTCCCCCCCTCCCTTGAGCCACCCAGGCCCTGAACTGCCCCGACTCACTCAGACCGGGATTAGAGAGCGCTGGCCAGACACTGTATTTACTGCGCTGACACTGGGAGCTGCAGGGCAGGTCACCTTGTCACTCCGGACTTAAACAGCTGGGACAATTAGGCAGGGGATTTCCAAAAAACGTCAAGTCATCCTAGCATTAACACAGCACTGTCATTACTCTTAAAGGTCACTCAATTACTTAACAACAACATAGCAATTCAGCCTGGTTAGAGGCTGCACCCGTCTTCATTCTACAGTTTGGAACAGGGTTCCACATCGAGCTCCAGCTCCTCCAGTTCTTTAAATACTGTGCACCAATACAGTGGTACGCTTTTAGAAGGGGTAGCTTGGACACCTGTGTAGTATAAGACAATATTCATGTGGGTTACAAGTGATCACACACTGAACCTGGGTAAACAGAACCCTTTAAGATGCTGCTTTAAGCTTTTAGTATTAAATAGGTCTGATGGCAGTATAACGAAGTGATTCAAACATTCAGTCTTTCATGAGGGTTTCCAGCAGCACAGCACCAGTGACTGAAAGCGTTGCATCGAGGGGCTCGCTGTATACCGCAGTCTTGTGGTGGTCTACGGTAAAGCATCTGCTTTCAGGCAGGTTGACAGGGTAAGGTAAGAAGCGACGAGATCAGACAGCCCTCCCTGGGACTTGCCCACACTTGCTACAAGTGAAGAATCTGTTCTGCAGCAACCTGTGAGAGAAAGGATCCGCTCAGCTCTGTCTGTCAGGGTACAGCATGGGCAGAGCAAGGGGATCGGTCGCCCCCAGTTACTGAAATAGAAAAGCACTCAGGCTGCCCCACTGATACACAGGGCCCTGTTTGAGTGTCGCTCGCACAACAGCTAAACAAATAAGACTTAGTTCCGCAGAAACACTGCTGCTTGTATTCAAGAGGAACTAAAAATCCTGTTTGGACAAAGAAAAACGAGGGCCGAGAGCTACCGATTAGGAATAAAAAACCTGGTAAACCAAACTCCACATACAAGCACAGGTTAACACATACTGCACACAAACTTTTAGTTTGATTCTGAGGCAAAAAAAACAACAAATCCAGGTGTTAACATCTGTGCAGAAAATTACATTAAAGAAACAAAATGTATCACTAGTTTTACAGATCGGTAGAAAATTATAGAAGTCTGTTGAATGCTGCAAAATTGCAATCTATAGTTTAAAGAAAAATCTGACAGACTAACTGTTCAGTTTTAATAATCAAAAAAATGGCAGATCTTAATACTGCCTCCATGAAACGTATGTACTGCTCTATGGCAAATATCGTTCCTCTGTATTTAGTGATACTTCTTATAAGGGCCAAATCTCTTTGCGGCATTAAGATAATTAAAACAGACCCCCACTCACACACATGCACACACACAATACTAATATGTAAAATGTGAAGCCCCCTCTATTTACGGCTCTCCAGTACCTGGTAACTTGTCATTGTTGTATTGTCATCGAGGACCCCTGTGGTGAACCGATGGAGCTCAGCTAATCTTTTCAATAAAGGTGTGCATTGCTGACCCTCACGCTGAGCTCCTGTGAGTTACACACTTACTGTGAGTGTGGGAAGGAAAGCAGGCAGGAAAGACCACCGTCTTTCCCTCTTGCTGGCCCTGCAGCTACCAGCCTGCTGCGAGTCCCAGCCCCCCGCTGGGAAGGCAAGAGGTGAGGGAAGGAGATTGTCTGTTACTGCAAGGCATGTCGTTTCAGTGCTTTTATTATTTAAGAGAAGGAAGAGACATTTAAACCAACCTTTCTGCAAGCTGATTTTGCAGCACTCCAGACAGCAAATACAAAAATGAATGGGAATACTGTGTGTAAGATTTCCATTCCAGTAACAAATTACTGGTGAATTTTTATTATGTTTCTTTCATGACAATATCAAGAACTAAGCTAGCTACTAGCTCCCTCACTGAGCTGCTACCTACTATAGTACTAGCACAGTGCACCACTCACTGAGCTGCACAAAGAAACAAATCCCTTTAATGTGATGTTTTACTGGCTGGTTGGTCTTTATCTGGATTTAAGCTCCAAGATCCTCCTCTAGCCCCATCCCTACCCTCTAAAGATACTTATGTTTTATCCAAGTAACCGCAGACGATTTGAGTGACATTTGGGTAACAGCTAACAGCTCTGAACATGTTATAGTCAAATAAGCCAATGTTTAACCTTCAATTTCTTAAATTACTCTTGGAATGTTTCCACACAAAAACAAAAGCAACAAAAAAAAAAAAAAAAAAGTTCTTGTCCACTGGCAAATGTCCAACCAACCAGTCATTATACAAGCATTACTTCCTTCTAAACTATCCTGTTTTATTAGGAGGTAGATCTCCAGCAACAGCAATGAGGCACAAGCACTAATAGTAAAATGTACAAGCACAGGTCTTACAGGTATGTGGGTCTACTGTAACAACATATTAGAGATAGTTGTGCAACAGACATGGAAAAGTTATTTATTATGTTACAATGTTTTCCAGTGGCTTGCCCCTTTCACCATGCATTCCCACGTGTATGCTTGTCTGGTCTTTATTTCTATACTCTTTGTTTTATTGTCACGTTGCTGCGGTTGTAATAAACATACAAAGGTAATGCAGTTAGAAGACAGGCAATGCTGCCTTCAGCTGGATAAGTGTGCATTTCAGCAGCATCCAACTGCCGCTATACTCCGACAGGCTACCAGTTGCTCTGTGACAGACTCAGTCCCACAGGGGATAGGTTTCTGAGGCGCTGACTAAATATTGCCAGTGGTTGAAATAAAACCGACTGACAAATAAATACATAGCAACTAAATATTTCAATGCAAACACCTACGCACTGTCCCGCTTGTTCGTGTATATTACTGTTTATGAGCAGTTTTATTTGGAAAAGGGACATTTGGCTGTTTACAAAATATCCCTATCGGATTTCAATTGCCCAGGTATTCCAATCTACACTTGCCAGCTGTTTCTTGACTGACACGGTTAATGTGCCGCTCTGTCGAGCGATGTACAGCCGGGTTTAAGTAACTTTTCGCTGTTGAAACTGTGGCCGAGTTGCCGTGAAACAGCAGAAGCCTGCCTTTCATCACTTCACAATTGAAGCTGTCATAGTAACGCATTTCTGGCAATGTATTTATTTATTATATTATTCCTTCTCACTTTATATTACTTTACTGCAGACATATTGTTAATAGTAACTGCAGGAAAAAAAAAAAACGTATTCCCCTTTATTTGTGAATGATACAACCTACCCTCAACTAAACATTAACCCTACCAAGAACACTCTAGCAGTAGCTGGGTCTGTACCAATTTTTACAGTTATTATTATTATTATTATTATTATTATTATTATTATTATTATTATTATTATTATTTAGCCCTATTATAATAAATGTTGTAGTAAACTGAACGTTACCACACAGTAGCATACATTGCACTACGTATTTATTATCATGTATTCAACAACAGAAAGTATTCAATAAATTGACTAACTTTCTGGTGCTGAAAACTTAAAACAATTATCATCGCGCGGTCGTCCTTATGGCTAGCGTGAAAAGTTGATTTGCTATGGGAAATAATTAAAGCGTGTGCGCTTGTTTTCAGCTGATGGGCTGAACAGTGTGTCGCTAATGTAACGCAGGCAGGGTAGGTTTGTAGAAGAAACCCGGGTCCCTCATGATGTCACTGGAATGTATTGTTTGTAAATTCGGATTCGAATTGTCCCAGATAACTCATTGGCGCTCAGCCGCTGTGGCACACTGTAGCGCTGGTGCAAATTGAATTTGAGAGTTATATACACGTTTGACATCTAATTGTACCTTGTTGATGGGTGTATCTGTAAACTACCTGTTGATTGTCAATTCTGCCAGTCTGCAAACATGGCCCCATCTCCCTCAGACAAGTGTCACCATATTGAAACCCAACCAACTTTACCGCCATGTGAAGAAGGGAGAACACGCGTTACCAAAACTGCTGAAACCAACAGCACCCAGCAGGTGGGAGCGCTTTTGTGATATTACATTTGGAAAGGATGTAGCGGTTATGTGCGTTGTAAGTTACAGGCGTCATCAGTGAGGTGTGAGGAGGATAATGGGAGCACAGTGCGCATTCTGCGGCTCTCCAGCCCCGTGAAGTCTCGGTTAACTGATGCCATGTGAGCAGACACAGGTCCTCAGGGCAGTGGGACTCTGCTTCTGTTATTTGTGGTACTCTCGGGATCTTGAACATGAGCTCTGCTTTGTGGTTGTTTTAACAGCATTCCGTTGAACACACATGTTTGTATATCGAAGGAAACCAATGTAAATATTGAGCAAAACCCTTTCAACACGTTCTTGGTTAAAGGTATTCGCTAAATAAAAATAATATATATATATATATAGATATATATATATATATATATATATATATATATATATATATATATATATAGGTTTCCCCAAATACAGTAAATACAGCTATGGCCAAAAGTTTTGCATCACCTAAAATTTTAGGATTGAGACTTTTATTTTTTTTTTAACTATGAAGATAATTTCGATCATTTATTTAGCACTATGTAATAAAAAATATATATAATAGTAGATCCTGTTCGATTTGGAAATGTCAATTTTGTACATGTCCGTTTTCTTCGTTAAGTACAAAGAGGTGTGTAATTCAGTCTTAACGTAACTCTATTCAAAATGGTTCACTGGACTTTATGAAGCAAAGTGAGTTATTTCTATAGGGTGACGCAACACCTTGGGCCATATCTGTACAGTCAAGCTCAGTAAGTACAGCCCGGCACAAAGCGCGCGTTTGTTTACCGTGCAGCCTCAATGACTTGCTTTGCAGGAGATGCATTCTCAATGCAGTCTCCCGGGAAAACATTTGGAAACCAAACCCTGTCTGTGAAATTGAAGACTTTGAAATGAATTAACCGAACAGAGCTTGCTTGAACCCCCGCTCCCTCCTCCCAGTTTAAAGAGGAACCTTACCGTTGATATCATTTCCTATTTTTTTAGTTCGTGAGAGATGAGATCGTGTGCGTTATTTGATTCATCTGCACCTACATTGTGAGAAGGAGCCGACTGAATCAGAGCCCGCCCCGCCGCACACTTTGCCCCGCTCCCAGGCTCTCTTATCAGATCCAGGATCTGTTCAAACAGGCGTGCTGCGGGGGCCTATTGAACAACAAACAAGTTTTTTCATAAGAAGTACAGTCCTAACCCTCCAAGCGATATCCTTCAAAACGCTGTCGCCTTACATCTCACCGCCCCCAGGTGCCATACGACTCACTTACCAATCTTGGTTTACTCATAAAAACTAAACCAAAAGATTGTATTGTAAATGACTGAGATGGGGGCAAACAAAATAGCCTTTTGACCATGTGTGCTACACCAGATTAAAAAAAAAACAAAAAAACGTTTCTATCACGATAAACGAGACTCGTTAAGAAAGAGAGACAAGAACGTTTTAAGACTTCGCGTCTTGCTTGGTTGTGTGAGATGCGATGTACGCTTCCATTCAGCAATACATGACAAAGTATCGGTTTCTTATTTTAATCTGCTACGATGTTTACAGCATTGTGCTTCTTAAAAAAAATCATTTAAAAGCTTTATAAAGACACAAATTAATAAATAATGTAAATATATTCTGGATATATCGCATAGCCTACACACTTAAAACCGTCAATTGTCTGTCAGATTCTCTTAATAATAATAATAATAATAGGAGGTTACATTTTGAAATGGGAACGGTGCAAGCCTTGGTTCAATGAAGTTGATAAATTCGATTAGTTTATAGCAGATATTTGAACCTGATTGACAGCGATGTCTTTTCAATTAAAGTCTAAATAAATCGAAGTGACTGGAGCAGCTTTATTTACCCTGGAGACTGTATGTGCTTCTGAAGAACACACTAGTAAACACACACACACACATTGCGGCACGTTAAGCCCCAGCATATTCTTCACTTACACACTTCAATCAAGTCCTGCTGCATTCAGTTAACAATATGACTAAACGCATAAGAAGAAAACCTTGAGATCTGAAACGGAAATGTCCCCTCGGGTTGCAATATTGCGAGCGTCCGCCTCTTAACAACAAACACATAAATAAACGTTAAACTGTTTTACTGGCAGATAGCAATTGCTAATTAAAAATCAATTTAGCCAGGACACAAGTTGATATTTCGGTTAATTCAAATAAATAGGCTACCGTTATTCCAATCGTTGTTTATAATAATTTAAAATAACTAAACACGATCATTTGTTTAATAATATTTTCTTTTAAAAAAAAAAAAAAATCCATATTTTATAATCTCCCTAATCCAGGCACCTTCCCTCAAAAACATTAATTCTCGGAATTGGCACAAACCCCTGAAAATGTGGTTTGATGAGATATTGATTTCTTTATTCAAATATCTCATTTACCCCGGTTGGTTAAAGATCGGCTTTTATGTAAAATTGACAACAATTAAAAGCTGTTCTATAAACCGAACCCTTTAATGCGTCACGCAGAGGAAAAAAAAAGAAAAAAAACCCCGATAAACGCTCGTGTCAATCCGAGCAGCTCAACCGAGGCAGGCATTTTATTTCCCACTCATCCCGCTGAAATCTAATTACTGTTTTAATAACAGACGTGCAACCTGCACTTTCATTTCACGTGATACGTACCGAGGCGTTGATAATGAACAGGTGATTACCTTTCAGTGTAACCTCTTTACAAATAACAATATTTTTAGTTCCATAAAATGGCTGGATTTATTTACTTTCTTACACACACAGTCCAGTTAGACAATTGGTTACAATAATTACATATAGATTTAAAAAAAAAAAAAAAAAAAAAAATAGAAACTTGAATCGTTTGTTTACTACAAATTTATTTATCGTTTTGGAATAGAGAGTGGTCTTGAAGTCTGTAGAAACGTCATTCGTTTAAATAAAGTCTCGGTCCGTGTGATAACCTGAAACATTTCACAGCAGTAAAAACCTCACGAAACCAAAAAGGATCATTTCAAAACAACAACCACCATACAGAAGTTGTTCACAAGCTTTAAAAAAATAAAAATGTAAAAAAAAAAAAAAAAAAAAAAAAAAAAAAAAAAACACACACACACACACCTTACTATAAATACAAACTTGCGCTTGCGACCCGCACAGAGTTTCAAAAGCAATTCCAATCTAATACTCCATTAAAAACAATTCTACAAAGTTTTGGACAAAGCCAATCTACATATTAAGTGTAAACATTTACTTGAATTTTCCGTTTCTTTTTCTTACATTTTAAAACATCAAAAAACTAATCCGCCTCTCTGAAGCCACAGTTTCTTTTCTTTGGGGGGGGGGGGGGGGGGGGACAACCACCTTGCCATCTTTTAAAATGAAGTCCAATTCTTCTACTGAACTCGATTACTCAGGTTCTCGTCATAAAAAAGCCTCTTTGCAATACATCTTTAAAAACTCTGCCGGGCTCGGACAGTTCCGACAGTTTCGTTTGAAAAAAAAAAAAAATTGCATTACTCTTTTTGTTTATTATTTCTCCGATTCACAGTTTTCAGAGAACAAAGTGTTCAAGTATCCAAAAGTACTGCGGAGTTCAAGTCTCTTGGCTTGGTTTGTTTTAAATGTGGGTGAGTGGGAGCGTACCGTTCACGCCAGTCCCAGCGCTCTGGTAGTGTTGGTGCACACTGTGTAACCTGCTGGCCTGGAGCGAGGCATGGTCTGAGCCGTCTCCAGCGGGAGGGAGGTACATGCTAATCATATCCCTCAAGTCGCCCAGGCACGCTCTTTGGGAATGGGACGTGACTGCCGGTGGAGGAGAGCTGGGCTCCGACTTGCACACCGACGCCATCGAACCCAAGCCCATGCCGCTCGTCGTCTGCTGGGTGTAAGCCGGGGACATGCTGTACGTGGAAGCCGCATTCATGTAGGTCTGTGCGGTGGACATCATGGGGTTGTACTGCAGCCCAGCCATCTCGTACCGGTGCATCTGCTGGATCTGGGGGCTGTTCATGCTCGGGTGCTGAGAATAACCCAGCTGGTCTTGCATCAGGGAATACGCGCTGTTGGTCCAGCCGTTCATGTGGGCATAGCTGTCCATCCTCTGTCCCACCGAGACGGAGCCGTTGACAGTGTTGGCAACAGGCGCCATGAGCCCGCCGGGTAAGGAGTACTTGTCTTTCTTGAGCAGGGTCTTGGTCTTCCTGCGGGGTCGGTATTTATAATCCGGGTGTTCCTTCATGTGCATGGCTCGCAGCCTCTTCGCCTCGTCAATGAAGGGTCGCTTCTCCGCGTCTGTCAGCAGTTTCCAGTCTGCCCCCAGACGCTTGCTGATCTCAGAGTTGTGCATTTTGGGGTTTTCCTGAGCCATTTTCCTCCGCTGTCCCCTGGACCACACCATGAAGGCGTTCATGGGCCGCTTCACCCGGTCCTGATCGTTGGCGTTGCCGCTGTTGCTTTTGCAATTGTTGCCTCCCGCCGCAGAACCCGTGTTGGGCTGCGAATTCGTGCCTTTGATCTCGGTTTCCATCATGCTGTACATTCTGCTGCTTTTAATTTACAGCTATCCTCAAAAAGAAAAAACAGAAGAGATGTAGTAGTAAAGAAACAACCGGATGAAACACTAAGTATTTATTTTTGTTCTGCCAAAGCGTGCGCTTGCTACCCTTTCCTGGTCTTGGTGAGAGCCTGTCTGTTTCTGATGAGCACTCTGTAAACTTGCCCGCCAGCCCAGCTGTTAATAGCAGCTCTCCCTGTGATTTAGATTGACAGGCTAACAATGAGCTCCCCTCGGCCAACCAGGGGCCGCCGTTCAACCTGGCAGCTGAGGGGGTAGGTGATGATTAGCAGGTCGAGGTTTCGGCAGGATTATTGCAGATAGGAGATTTTTTTTAAATCTTTAATTCTCGTATAACTCAGTTTTGGGGTTTAGTTTGTTTAATTAAGTACACGTAAATAGTCATCACACAATGTGAAATAATTGGATCAGTTTGTTACACAAAAATGATAAATGCACGAATATAAACTTTTCTTTAAAATGTGAGTGATACAGAGTTTTATCAGGTCTGGTGTGGCGAGGTAATTAATTAACGCAGCGTGGTGATGTCATCACATTGCTGTTGTCTCTGGAAAACGTTTTGTCATGCTACACGGTTTTGAGAAAGCCTGTACAATATTGTTGTAGGATGATGAACTATCCGCATCTCGGCACAGAAAATGCTGTCTTTCTTCGTTTCTGAAGAACAACACAAAGACGAAATAAACCCACAACCTCCAAGTGAGGATTACACCATCAAAAGGACTATACCCGGTAAACACTGCGACTGGTTAAACTTCTGACAAAATTCAATTTAAATTGTACTTTTTTTTTTTTTTTTTTTTTTTTTTTAAACAAATGAAAAAACAATACTATATTTATAAAATAACGCTCAATATAGTTCGCACAAGTTTTAAAATATTTAATTTTGTAATCTATCGGACCACATACGAATTAATTAATGTAATGTGTTGAAATGGACTGCTGAATTACATGGTTAAATGAACCGCATTATAAAAACTTAAGCTATCAGAAAACACAGCTGATTTATGCTTTATAAAACCAAAGTGCATATGGTATGAGAACCGAAGATGACGTGTATTTAAAATATTTATTTAATGATATTAAACAATGTATGCGCCGTTCTAAATTTAGTATAGATAATAAATATTCCCCCCCCCGAACACTTGGTTTTAAAATGTATTATTATTATTACTATTATTGTTAAACCTAATCTTTTAAAACGAGCCTTGTTAAAAATTCAAATGAAAAAAAAAAGTTTCTGAAAAATTTAAGCAAATTCCCGTATTCTCTACAGGGCGGGTTTCACAGCCCCCCCCCCCCCCCACAGATGATCCGCCTTGTGGTGCTGACAGGAGGCGGGGCGCTGTCTCCAAGGTGACCGAGACAGCCAATGACATTTCCTGGGCAACTCAGATTGGGATTGAATCCACCTGTCACCCCTCCCTCTCCTCCCCCCTGCGCGCACACACCTGCACACACCATAAGGCACAGGCCTCCAGTTTCGCTTTATTTCCCTATATAACGTATATACCAAAGACGTTATTTTCATTCAAATAAACACAGCTTGACCAGCCTATTAAAACGAAAACAACAACAACAACAACAACTAGTCATGGTTCACTTTAATAGCTACAAAAGGAAAATATTTATAATGTTGGTAGCCTACTAAACCAGCCAACCTGGCAAATTGCATAATCACGTTAAAACACGACTTCCCGCGTTTACCCCGGCTGCTTCATTTATATTTTAATATGCACTGAAATTTAATTACTTCTATGGATTCTACCTGCTTGATATAGTCCTAGAGCACGATTGCAATATCTTACACGTTGATCTCTAATAAACAGGACACACGGAGCAATGACCGGTTATCGCATATCCCGAGACAGCAAAAGGAATCTAAATGTTTTAAGTACAGTGGCCAACGAGTTATCAGCATTACCTATTGTTCATTTAACTTCAACATAAAATTAACTTTATAAATGTAAGAATTAATCTGCATTTCTGCATACAAAATGAAGAATGAAGCAGGTCAACATAAATCGATTTCTTATTCGTGGTTCTTGACACGACAGTCATTAGCGCTAATACACTGGCGCCCACTTGTGGGTAAAATAACTCATGCACTCAAATCTCTGGCTAATATACGATAGGCTGCAGTAGCCTATACATTCCTATCTATTCCATCTTTTAGCCAACTAAATGCAGTGTGTGTAACAGCTAAGATAATTGACCAATTATATTTGTACTTTGGATTGGTGAAGGCCCGCTGTTACAGAAACTAAGAGATAGTTTACTTCGATGTAAAGCACTAACTAACTCCTAGTTAAATTGCGAGGTTTGCTGTTATATGCTGTTTATATCATACAGTTTCTTTGGAGTCAAAAGATAACGTTGATTATTTGTATTGTTTCGGCGCACATTTAGCTCCGGGATAAAGTTTGCACCTGCAGCCACTCTGATAATGTTTCTAACACCCTAAATCTTGCTTCACCGCGATTCTAATGAAGGTACTACCCATTAGCCTCCTGTAGTTTCTGGGTGTACCGACTTTCACACGTGCGGTGTCTCCTTTCTGATGGCAGAGATCGACACGTCAAAACGAACAACATCAACTCAGAGTAGCTTGCTGTCTGATTCTGCGGCTCTGATATTTACAGTTGTCGAGAACTGGGTGAGCGGCAGCTAAAGTTACAAATACGTTTTCAAACAATACAAAAACATACACTGAGTCCCGCACAATGTTTACCCTGCTTTCAGGACAGTAATTGAACTCCGTTGCGAGGCTGTACCCCATAGTCGGAGCCTGCACCATTGAGTATCGCTGTATGACTTGCTGTAGCCTGCCTAGCAACACACAGTATAATTCTTTCTATAGGTGGTGTTATTCAGTTGATGAATACTGGTCTAAAAAAACGTTTCTTAGTGAGTCTTTGTAAAATGGCAATTCATTTGACAACGCTAGCATGGGACTTCTAGAATCTATTCAACCCACCTTTTTAATTCAGGGTAATAGAGCTCCATTTGTAAACAAATACAATTAATATTATTTAAACCATTGTGTTTTTTCCCTTATAGTCCCCTAGATAGATAGATAGATAGATAGCTAGCATATCTATCCATCTATCTATCTATCTAATTGTAATTTATATTGAAAAGTACAATTGAAAACAATGAATTGATTAGGGATTTATCGGCTGTGTTTTCAGCCTGAGCCCCGCACCTAATTATTTTAGTTATTTAGTTTTCACGGTTTGAATTTTTTTCAATAGCCCTAATAAGACTCCAGCAAAGAAAACGAGTTCGCGCTGCTAAATTAACCATTGACAAGACACCGCGGCCCCCAGGGTGACTGTCAATAGCTCAATGCACCGGATTCCAGTGCGCTATCAAAGCGTCCAGCTAAAGCGACTTCATTTCTAATTAGCGACCGCCTAATTCTGTGGGCCCAGATATAAACCCGACAAACTAACCCGCTTGTAATCTCCTTATGGAAATGAACCCGACAGCGGGGAAGTAAGCTGGAAGCTACCCGTGGCCCGTGAATGACTTCTTCTTTTTCTTCTTCTTCATTGCTAATTAATCGGAACAGAGGGTTCGAGACCAGCAGCAGCGCGGTCTGGGAGCAGGGGAGGAATCGCAGTGCTGCGGAGCGGGCCGGCACACATACGCGGCACCGATACTGCGGAACAACGGCCTGCGTGAAGTGAAACACACTCCAAATATGCGGCAGGCCGTTTGCTAATATTCTTATTTTCAGAACACAATGGCGAAAAACTTGAAGAAGCTCAGCCAGTAGATGTGAATTCCCATATTTAAATAGCTGATAGCCTACTTTAATATAATTAAAACTAATAATAATAATAATAATAATAATAATAATAAAATAATAGTGCTATTAGTGGTGTAATGCTTTTTGGCTTTTCAGATAAAGCTAGTGCTATTTGGCACCTGCCTGCACCAACACTGATGAACATAAAACTGCAATTTACTGAAAATTGCTCTTAACTTATTAAATCTGAGCCCTCAACTAAATGCGATGCAGGTCCTATTGAGTTAAACTCAAAATGATACAATATTATGTATTTAACAGAAATAATCGGAACTGGTTTGGTTTGTATTTCAATTCAAGCAAAGGAAACTGGAAAACAACCAGGCTGCTATCTAATATAGGGTTCGTGATGTTAATGTTTAAATATATCCTTTACACAGAAATGATATTAAACCAGTTGTAAACATAATATCTTTACCCCTCTCTCCATAGAAATGCATGTCTTATTTAATCGCTATTATTATTATTATTATTATTAACTTATACATTTCAATTAAAAAATAGAACAATCATGTATCCGTGGCTGTAGTTATAGAACACATTGTAATTAGAAATCGACATTATTTAATTATTGCGCGCCTCGATCATTAATGGAAAGAGGGCTCTGGTTCTGAAAAGCGCTGTGTTATATAGCCCTCTGATTACCGCTTATTGGAAACCCAGCATTTCCGGATAATATTTCAGAACAAAACAAAATCCATTTCCGGATAAATATTTCGAAAACAACCACAATCGGGCCTTATCATGGTCAACAAAAGTAAAAGCACTGGTTCAGGCAGAGAACTCAGCCTCAGCCTTTAGTTTCTTCAACAAAAGGAGACATATGGATACGCTTAACTATTTAAAAAGGGCATGTTCGATTGCATGCAAAGTGTTTTTGTGGCTTCCACAGCAGGCTGTTTTTGTAAAAAAAAAATAAAAAAAATAACGGATTTTAACCTATAAATAAAAGTATCTTGTTTAAATTTTGAAATATTTGGTTGAAATGTAATGCAACCTGAATTAACCAATCATCACATGGACAGAAGATGTGAGTCTGCTTAAAAGAAAGGTGGCTGCTTACTTCAGGTACAGCAGTCATTCACTTGTATTAACACAACCTTTTTTTTGAAGTTTACTGGCTGGTAACAGCAGGTGCAAATTTAGAAATGAATGCAAACCTTAACAAGCCAGTGTAGCATATCTCTGCCATTATCAAAACTGAATGTGTAATCATGTACTGGGTTTATCTGAGGAACTCACCGCACCACTTTGTTAAACACAGACACTTTATTAAAACAAACAGAACTCCTTTTCAAATATGCAATTTTATTACCAATGCTCTACAGCTTGTACAAAAAGGATATATAATGGAGATATAAAACCAGGATCTCAGCAAGCAGTATATTGTTCGCACTGTCAACAGTCTCATTAAATGCTATTGAAAGCATTTATGAATAATTTATTTAAAAAAAAAATCTATTAGCAGAAGCCATTAATGTTTAAAGTATGTGAGTTTATATTACCTCGTCTAGAGATATGTCCATAAAAGCATAATATATCTTATTTATGTAACGGACTGTGAAAAAATCGAAATTAACATACTCCAAACAGGTGCCTGAATCTCAATGGCATTAGTATTTCCTTGTTTATACACAAAGTCAATGTGAAATAAAACCTGACTTGGTAGTTTGAAAATGACAGTATAAACCAATGAAGCAGTCTCTCACATTACACCTTCCCTCTGTACAATTCCTTGTAGTCTGCAAGAACTCCATTATAGAGCATATAGACCAGAAGGGGAGACTGGAAGCCTTGACTACACAGATTTAGGGCAGCTCATGTACATGACTAATGGCCCTTTCAGTCTGCGTTGCCAGAAGGTTGAGAGAAAAGGTTTAGGTGTAACATTAATCTTCATTAATGGTTGTGCAGAATACCGTTTAAAACTAAAGCACAATTTCGTTTTAAAATGTGACTCTTTGTAAAAGTGCTTCTTTTACTCTAAAACAATAGCCCACCTCTGTATCTCCCTGCATTGCAGTTTGATCCATTCCAGGTTTTGCTTTTTCCCCACCATCTGTGGTTTTTAATTATGTAATGATTAATTCAACACAGAGTAGCTCAAACTGCTACAAGTCTAAGGCAATTTTTATTTATTTATTTATTGGCTTTTTTATTAGGTCTAGGCCATCTGAACGTGACCTCGGTACTACTAATGAATTATAAATTCCATACACCCTTCTCCTGTATATTCTACTTAATACAGTTTTATTAGATGGCCTATAGTCCATAAGCTAACCTGACGGTTAAATCCCTCATTTAATGGGAAAAGCAATTCTTTAACTGTCCAATCAGATATTTAAATGGGGTTCTGTGAGGAATGGCAAAGTGTTTGGCTCTATGCATATTCATTATTGATGATAATGCTACTCGTGTCTTTGGATAAAAAGATTAAGGGAACACAGCAGTTAGCTATTTGTACAGTATTAAAAAACTGTGTACCCCCCGTGTCTCCTGTTTCATCTCGTGTTCTCTCAACAAACCTGCCTGGTATATGCTGTGCAGGAACCAGTTTGTGGAATTAGATTTTAGCAACCAGGGGGGTTTTAGTCTCACATTTTCTGATGTATTTTTATCTTGACTTTGAAGTACTTTGCTGGCTGATCACCAGAACTTTTCATCCGCAAGTTATCATATTTTATACTGTACACACATACATATACAGTACATCGTAATGCCTAAAGTGGACATAGCTTTGAATACGTTTTGAAGATCTGCATCAGTCTCCAAAGCAGACACAGGCGAGCCTCCTTTGCTGTCATGGCAAGCGACCTTTACTCTCTACATGATGAGCTCAAGTTGTCTGTGAAGGGATAATTACAGTTTGACTTTCAAGGTCAAACTTCAAGGTTTTCCTTCAATGGACAGTGCAATCAGATCAGTAAGTCCAGCAGCAGGATGACACGCTCTTGAAAGCTGCACAGCTTGCATTGTGACCATTGGAGAAAACCAGTACGATTTCTTTATTGATAATGTCTCAAAAGTGCATAGATAAAATTAGTTAGACCTGCTGCACTAATAGAAGCTGCACAAGGAGTGTAGGGGGGGTAAATACAATGCAGGGAAGTACAATGAAGTAAGAACCTCTTTGTATCTGTTCGCTGGATAGATATGAAAATAATAGCTCACAGTATCAATATGGCTATGTTTTGTGTTACTCTGACTTCAACATTTCTGAATTTGATACACAGCAGAAACAATATAACATGATGTAGGGCCACCATGGACAGCCAGCACAATACCGATTCAACATCACAAGTTTGCAAGTTGTTCTGAGAACATACGTGAAGTCCACTGCAACTGAATTTGACTTGTGGAAGGTGGCTTTTATAAATTACGTTGCAGAACACAAAAGTGTGACCTACACATCTCAAGTGTTTTCAACGCTTTATCTACATGGAGTGATTACATGAGTGTGTCTAAAATCCACAATGACTCACACTGGTACAGTACATTAAAAGTAAATATTGTGCGAATGACTGATATTTATTATTGATTTTGGGTCACATGGAAAGAACAGAACAAAAGTTTAATATCAGTAAAGGTTGTGTACAAACCTAAAACATGCACATGTGTGCTACTGACACATACTGGGCAGAGAGTACAAGAGGGTCAAAATTGCTTGCCTCCGAATGCATATATTAAAAAAAATATTCATTAGTGCGTTATAGTTCACAGATCTTTACTAGACACAACCACAGTGTACTACCCTTGTTTTTTGGTAGATCTGCTGTACGTAAAGTATTGCATTTGTAGCGTTTGTTTTTTCATGCCACTCTGATCCTAGTAGGACTGTATGTGGTGATAGCTTCAGATCTCAGTGTTTTACAACTTCATCAAGGACTAAGTATTTCTCTAATCTTTGGATTCAGCGCATACAGCAGGTCTTTAGCAATGGAAGAGCTGGAGTAGCAATTAAAGATAATAATTATGTAATGCCATTGGTTTTGCCAGGAATTGACGTTAGTGGGTGTCTCCAGTGCAGCTTCTTGTTCTTACAAGGTCTTGTAAAGATGATGTAACTGCTGTTGGTACATTGCAGTCAGTGTCATAATAACGAAATGGTTTAACATGGATCTGTCTTGCTCGTTCTGCACAAACTAAAAACATTCATCTCAACAAGTCTCTGCAGGTGGCGGGATATTCGAACGAAATGTTGAATGCTCATTCTGTGTATCTGTCTGTATGTCTATTTCACCATTTGTTACCACACACGTGGGGGAATAACCCTACATTTAACCTGAACATCTACAGAGGGAATACATTTCAAGACTTGGCAGCAATACATTCACTATCTTTTATGAGATTCAACCTTATACTAAAATCTGTTAAATAGCCCAATCTGTTTTGCTCAGGTGTGTTGTTTTAATAAATGACTCTCGAGTAAATTATTTTTGATTCACAGTACCTGTACCCAATCATTTCCCCCGACCTATTCAAGAGGATACTTGAAACTTTGAACATGTACCCTTACCCTAACCCTAACCTTTAACCCTAACCCTAAAACCCTTTTCAGAATATAAGAATATGCTGGCAGGACCAGGGGAAGCCCATTAGCTCTCTGAAATCCTGCTGCAGCCCCTCATGGTGGATTCATTTCCTTGCCTCCTCTGTACCTGTGTCCAGCCTGTATCTCTCCGATCCTCCTTTCTCCTGCCCAGATCCCTCTTCAAACTGTTTGTACTTGTTGCTTTAACAGCCCTGCCTTGCGACCCGTTCCGTATGCTAATCCCCTTTTGTGCTAAACAGTTCTTCTTCAATTGCTTGTTTACAGCTGGTTTCCCAGTTCCGTGATGGGTGCATTGTCGTAGCCAGAATAATGTCCTGAAACTTTCTTGTAGGAGCAGAGGGATGGGCTTGTATGGTACTGGATCTATGGACACAAGTCAGCTGGACTGAAAGAAAGTGTAGGTTTTGGGGTATTTGATTAGGATCCTAGACATTTGGCAGTCTCTAGTAGGTCGTATTCTCTGTGGGGACAAGGAAGAGTATTGTTGCAGAGTTGCATATTCTTTCTGTAGACCATACTCTAAGGGGCATCAGTTAACAGGGCGTTCTGTTAATTCAACTCTGTTGTCAAAGCACTGCCTGAATGTGCTTTTGAGGGCTCAGTTCAAGCTCCTTCTTCATACAAGTCCTTGCAAAGATAATGTACCGATGTTGATCACAGTATAATACAACGAGTGCAGTAAAGCTAACAATGCAGCTGCGTGAGATGGAAAGAATTATGCTTTTTTAAAAAGCAACACAGTTGTTTTAATGCATCACAGCTAGAAATTCCCAGGCGCACCCAGACTGGTTTGTCACCTCATTGATTTGTCAAATTACCTGATCATTTATTCAGTAAAACAAAATGTACTGAAGCAAAGAGCTCACAGTAACCCTGGAAATCCATAACCAGTATTAAGAGAAATGAAGCCCCCCTGATCTGACCCGGCTGACCCTCAGACTGCGGCTCTCAGCGTGTCAGCTGACAGAGGCATGTCTGACGGCAGGCCGTCCCGGCGCCTCATCTGGCCAGCAGTGTGGCCCTCAGGGACGAGTTATGAAAAAGCGACAAACTGACACTGGCACCTAATCAATAAGTGACAGAGTGCGTAACTCTTACCCCATGATAATGTAACACACAGAGCCACTGCTCACAGGGGAGGCCTGCCAGTGCAGGACATGCACAACAAGAGGAAACCAAACCGGGCGGGGGGGGGGGGGTTCGTATAAGGAGCAGATATCAGGCAACCAGTAGACTTTCCTATATGAGACATGGCTTGATTGCTGAGGCAGATGTACTGTATCCTGTACAGTAGTCTTGAGGGCTGTGGTTGTCTAGGGAAACCAAAAACAACCAACACTAAGCGGCAACCGCAGAGCTGGATGATCTTGGCAGAGAATGTGATCGGGAGGGAGTGGAGGGTTAGGGTTGGGTGGAACAGAGTCTCCTTTTTGGAAGATTTACACGTATGTCTGGCTCTCTCACAGGATAGCTTGTTCCAGAGCAGCCCTTTTTAAACTGTTAAAATGAAGCAAAATGTAGTATTAGAGCATATAAACGCATCGCAACAGAAAAGTGAAATCATGGTATACAAGCCGTGGGAACATGCTAAATCACGTTTGCCAGGGTACATTTTTAAAAAGGAGGAAACACAAATGCTAACAGAAAGAAATTGGGTCGCCATCAATCTGCTGTGCATCTGTCAGCACTGCTCGGAGTTCGGGCTCCTTTATGTGATCTGCAGTGACCAATAATCAATACTTTTGCCCTAGTTGTCGGCTGCCCCCTTCTGTTCAATGCACCCTCTTGACCCGCTGGCTTCATTGTCCTGTCACACTGGAAAAAATCAAGATTGTCAGCTTTCTCTCAAGACTGTCCTAATTTTTATTGACAAAAATGTTGAGGTAGAACTCTAAGAAACTAAAGCAGACAAACATTTCAGATAATCCCTTCCCTGGTGTCTCATGATCTCAGAGTGTCTGGATTGATGGGTGAATGCGCTTGGATTAAGATACAAGAACTTCACATCAATTATATTTTGCACTGGACCAAAGATCGGGTTATTTCTGCTACTCTGATCCCCACCCAGGAATACAATTATATATTGTTCCATTCGCTGCATTAGTTAACAGCTATTAAGAGCATTTAATTGAAGGTTCAGTAGGTATTTACTGTTGAAACTCAGCATATAGGTATTTGTTGTACCAGAACCTGTTTTCAGAGTAAAGTTACACAGCTTGAACTCTTGTATCCTGCACCTGCACCTCCTGTCACTTCTCTGCTGAATCAATGCTTTACCTGGGAGAGATTGAGGCTGACATCCTAACTAACACAGCCTGCACTGATCTCAATGAGCTGAGGGGCTCAGGCAGTGTTACAATGACCCCAGGACTTGTTTGCAGTACACAGTATTAAAGGTTTTTAAACCCTGCTAAACACTTGCTCTACATGACTTAAACAACCTACCAGCGGTGGCTTTCGAGAAATCTAGAACTTCAACTTCAAGGGTCTTATTTGTTTTCTTCAAGCAAATGTTGTTTTAGCCACTGCCGCCATTTGTTTGAAAATTTTGCTCAGATTTCCAGTGACTCCAATTGGAGACACAGCGGTTGGAAGGGAAATTAAGAGAATCCTGGGGGTACATTTATTACAGCTTTACCTGAATGGTGTTTATAGCCCACTGTCTACATAGTAGGAGCAATATTAAAGCTTTGCATGGATGCTGAGGCAGCAGGGGCTAGAACTGTCCAGGTACTCTATTTGGATTGTCTTTTCTTAGAGGCTGGATAGGCAATGCAGGACATTTTCTGTATGATTTTTGTATGACATGAAACCAATTTCAACTGCAGGGGTCTCCAGGATAGAAGGGGTTAAGTCGATCTGGTAAGGTCCATATTGTTGCACAATCAAAAGGGCATTTGATAGGACGTCTGGTAACATGTACAATATTCCTCTTTTGTTTGCATTCAGTATTCCCCTATCATTCCCCTATGCACATTGTACATTACTCTGGGCTTTGCATGCAATGAAACACAAAGTAGTATAAGGTGCAGTAGCTTCAAACACGGCAGGAATACCCAGCAGTGAACAGGCACCACTGACACCACCTGCATCACACACAGAGCTCTTTAATAGCAATAAATGACTCTGTATGACACTATGGGTTTAGTTTGAGGTTTTCCCACGAAAGCCACAGGTTTGAGTTGGTTCACAGCATCTGCCCAGCTCAGGAGATTAGCCTCCCCCCCTCCCTTGAGCCACCCAGGCCCTGAACTGCCCCGACTCACTCAGACCGGGATTAGAGAGCGCTGGCCAGACACTGTATTTACTGCGCTGACACTGGGAGCTGCAGGGCAGGTCACCTTGTCACTCCGGACTTAAACAGCTGGGACAATTAGGCAGGGGATTTCCAAAAAACGTCAAGTCATCCTAGCATTAACACAGCACTGTCATTACTCTTAAAGGTCACTCAATTACTTAACAACAACATAGCAATTCAGCCTGGTTAGAGGCTGCACCCGTCTTCATTCTACAGTTTGGAACAGGGTTCCACATCGAGCTCCAGCTCCTCCAGTTCTTTAAATACTGTGCACCAATACAGTGGTACGCTTTTAGAAGGGGTAGCTTGGACACCTGTGTAGTATAAGACAATATTCATGTGGGTTACAAGTGATCACACACTGAACCTGGGTAAACAGAACCCTTTAAGATGCTGCTTTAAGCTTTTAGTATTAAATAGGTCTGATGGCAGTATAACGAAGTGATTCAAACATTCAGTCTTTCATGAGGGTTTCCAGCAGCACAGCACCAGTGACTGAAAGCGTTGCATCGAGGGGCTCGCTGTATACCGCAGTCTTGTGGTGGTCTACGGTAAAGCATCTGCTTTCAGGCAGGTTGACAGGGTAAGGTAAGAAGCGACGAGATCAGACAGCCCTCCCTGGGACTTGCCCACACTTGCTACAAGTGAAGAATCTGTTCCGCAGCAACCTGTGAGAGAAAGGATCCGCTCAGCTCTGTCTGTCAGGGTACAGCATGGGCAGAGCAAGGGGATCGGTCGCCCCCAGTTACTGAAATAGAAAAGCACTCAGGCTGCCCCACTGATACACAGGGCCCTGTTTGAGTGTCGCTCGCACAACAGCTAAACAAATAAGACTTAGTTCCGCAGAAACACTGCTGCTTGTATTCAAGAGGAACTAAAAATCCTGTTTGGACAAAGAAAAACGAGGGCCGAGAGCTACCGATTAGGAATAAAAAACCTGGTAAACCAAACTCCACATACAAGCACAGGTTAACACATACTGCACACAAACTTTTAGTTTGATTCTGAGGCAAAAAAAACAACAAATCCAGGTGTTAACATCTGTGCAGAAAATTACATTAAAGAAACAAAATGTATCACTAGTTTTACAGATCGGTAGAAAATTATAGAAGTCTGTTGAATGCTGCAAAATTGCAATCTATAGTTTAAAGAAAAATCTGACAGACTAACTGTTCAGTTTTAATAATCAAAAAAATGGCAGATCTTAATACTGCCTCCATGAAACGTATGTACTGCTCTATGGCAAATATCGTTCCTCTGTATTTAGTGATACTTCTTATAAGGGCCAAATCTCTTTGCGGCATTAAGATAATTAAAACAGACCCCCACTCACACACATGCACACACACAATACTAATATGTAAAATGTGAAGCCCCCTCTATTTACGGCTCTCCAGTACCTGGTAACTTGTCATTGTTGTATTGTCATCGAGGACCCCTGTGGTGAACCGATGGAGCTCAGCTAATCTTTTCAATAAAGGTGTGCATTGCTGACCCTCACGCTGAGCTCCTGTGAGTTACACACTTACTGTGAGTGTGGGAAGGAAAGCAGGCAGGAAAGACCACCGTCTTTCCCTCTTGCTGGCCCTGCAGCTACCAGCCTGCTGCGAGTCCCAGCCCCCCGCTGGGAAGGCAAGAGGTGAGGGAAGGAGAGTGTCTGTTACTGCAAGGCATGTCGTTTCAGTGCTTTTATTATTTAAGAGAAGGAAGAGACATTTAAACCAACCTTTCTGCAAGCTGATTTTGCAGCACTCCAGACAGCAAATACAAAAATGAATGGGAATACTGTGTGTAAGATTTCCATTCCAGTAACAAATTACTGGTGAATTTTTATTATGTTTCTTTCATGACAATATCAAGAACTAAGCTAGCTACTAGCTCCCTCACTGAGCTGCTACCTACTATAGTACTAGCACAGTGCACCACTCACTGAGCTGCACAAAGAAACAAATCCCTTTAATGTGATGTTTTACTGGCTGGTTGGTCTTTATCTGGATTTAAGCTCCAAGATCCTCCTCTAGCCCCATCCCTACCCTCTAAAGATACTTATGTTTTATCCAAGTAACCGCAGACGATTTGAGTGACATTTGGGTAACAGCTAACAGCTCTGAACATGTTATAGTCAAATAAGCCAATGTTTAACCTTCAATTTCTTAAATTACTCTTGGAATGTTTCCACACAAAAACAAAAGCAACAAAAAAAAAAAAAAAAAGTTCTTGTCCACTGGCAAATGTCCAACCAACCAGTCATTATACAAGCATTACTTCCTTCTAAACTATCCTGTTTTATTAGGAGGTAGATCTCCAGCAACAGCAATGAGGCACAAGCACTAATAGTAAAATGTACAAGCACAGGTCTTACAGGTATGTGGGTCTACTGTAACAACATATTAGAGATAGTTGTGCAACAGACATGGAAAAGTTATTTATTATGTTACAATGTTTTCCAGTGGCTTGCCCCTTTCACCATGCATTCCCACGTGTATGCTTGTCTGGTCTTTATTTCTATACTCTTTGTTTTATTGTCACGTTGCTGCGGTTGTAATAAACATACAAAGGTAATGCAGTTAGAAGACAGGCAATGCTGCCTTCAGCTGGATAAGTGTGCATTTCAGCAGCATCCAACTGCCGCTATACTCCGACAGGCTACCAGTTGCTCTGTGACAGACTCAGTCCCACAGGGGATAGGTTTCTGAGGCGCTGACTAAATATTGCCAGTGGTTGAAATAAAACCGACTGACAAATAAATACATAGCAACTAAATATTTCAATGCAAACACCTACGCACTGTCCCGCTTGTTCGTGTATATTACTGTTTATGAGCAGTTTTATTTGGAAAAGGGACATTTGGCTGTTTACAAAATATCCCTATCGGATTTCAATTGCCCAGGTATTCCAATCTACACTTGCCAGCTGTTTCTTGACTGACACGGTTAATGTGCCGCTCTGTCGAGCGATGTACAGCCGGGTTTAAGTAACTTTTCGCTGTTGAAACTGTGGCCGAGTTGCCGTGAAACAGCAGAAGCCTGCCTTTCATCACTTCACAATTGAAGCTGTCATAGTAACGCATTTCTGGCAATGTATTTATTTATTATATTATTCCTTCTCACTTTATATTACTTTACTGCAGACATATTGTTAATAGTAACTGCAGGAAAAAAAAAAAACGTATTCCCCTTTATTTGTGAATGATACAACCTACCCTCAACTAAACATTAACCCTACCAAGAACACTCTAGCAGTAGCTGGGTCTGTACCAATTTTTACAGTTATTATTATTATTATTATTATTATTATTATTATTATTATTATTATTTTATATTTAGCCCTATTATAATAAATGTTGTAGTAAACTGAACGTTACCACACAGTAGCATACATTGCACTACGTATTTATTATCATGTATTCAACAACAGAAAGTATTCAATAAATTGACTAACTTTCTGGTGCTGAAAACTTAAAACAATTATCATCGCGCGGTCGTCCTTATGGCTAGCGTGAAAAGTTGATTTGCTATGGGAAATAATTAAAGCGTGTGCGCTTGTTTTCAGCTGATGGGCTGAACAGTGTGTCGCTAATGTAACGCAGGCAGGGTAGGTTTGTAGAAGAAACCCGGGTCCCTCATGATGTCACTGGAATGTATTGTTTGTAAATTCGGATTCGAATTGTCCCAGATAACTCATTGGCGCTCAGCCGCTGTGGCACACTGTAGCGCTGGTGCAAATTGAATTTGAGAGTTATATACACGTTTGACATCTAATTGTACCTTGTTGATGGGTGTATCTGTAAACTACCTGTTGATTGTCAATTCTGCCAGTCTGCAAACATGGCCCCATCTCCCTCAGACAAGTGTCACCATATTGAAACCCAACCAACTTTACCGCCATGTGAAGAAGGGAGAACACGCGTTACCAAAACTGCTGAAACCAACAGCACCCAGCAGGTGGGAGCGCTTTTGTGATATTACATTTGGAAAGGATGTAGCGGTTATGTGCGTTGTAAGTTACAGGCGTCATCAGTGAGGTGTGAGGAGGATAATGGGAGCACAGTGCGCATTCTGCGGCTCTCCAGCCCCGTGAAGTCTCGGTTAACTGATGCCATGTGAGCAGACACAGGTCCTCAGGGCAGTGGGACTCTGCTTCTGTTATTTGTGGTACTCTCGGGATCTTGAACATGAGCTCTGCTTTGTGGTTGTTTTAACAGCATTCCGTTGAACACACATGTTTGTATATCGAAGGAAACCAATGTAAATATTGAGCAAAACCCTTTCAACACGTTCTTGGTTAAAGGTATTCGCTAAATAAATAATAAATAATATACCTATATATATATATATATATATATATATATATATATATATATATATATATAATATATATATGGTCTTAGGTTACAGGCTATACCTAAGGATATCGATATATATATATATTATTATATCCTAAGGATATCCCAAAGTACGTAGCTATGGATTTCCCCCTACTACCCCAAAGCGGTTTCGCATCACCTAAAATTTTAGGATTGAGACTTTTATTTTTTTTTTAACTATGAAGATAATTTCGATCATTTATTTAGCACTATGTAATAAAAAATATATATAATAGTAGATCCTGTTCGATTTGGAAATGTCAATTTTGTACATGTCCGTTTTCTTCGTTAAGTACAAAGAGGTGTGTAATTCAGTCTTAACGTAACTCTATTCAAAATGGTTCACTGGACTTTATGAAGCAAAGTGAGTTATTTCTATAGGGTGACGCAACACCTTGGGCCATATCTGTACAGTCAAGCTCAGTAAGTACAGCCCGGCACAAAGCGCGCGTTTGTTTACCGTGCAGCCTCAATGACTTGCTTTGCAGGAGATGCATTCTCAATGCAGTCTCCCGGGAAAACATTTGGAAACCAAACCCTGTCCGTGAAATTGAAGACTTTGAAATGAATTAACCGAACAGAGCTTGCTTGAACCCCCGCTCCCTCCTCCCAGTTTAAAGAGGAACCTTACCGTTGATATCATTTCCTATTTTTTTAGTTCGTGAGAGATGAGATCGTGTGCGTTATTTGATTCATCTGCACCTACATTGTGAGAAGGAGCCGACTGAATCAGAGCCCGCCCCGCCGCACACTTTGCCCCGCTCCCAGGCTCTCTTATCAGATCCAGGATCTGTTCAAACAGGCGTGCTGCGGGGGCCTATTGAACAACAAACAAGTTTTTTCATAAGAAGTACAGTCCTAACCCTCCAAGCGATATCCTTCAAAACGCTTTCGCCTTACATCTCACCGCCCCCAGGTGCCATACGACTCACTTACCAATCTTGGTTTACTCATAAAAACTAAACCAAAAGATTGTATTGTAAATGACTGAGATGGGGGCAAACAAAATAGCCTTTTGACCATGTGTGCTACACCAGATTAAAAAAAAAACAAAAAAACGTTTCTATCACGATAAACGAGACTCGTTAAGAAAGAGAGACAAGAACGTTTTAAGACTTCGCGTCTTGCTTGGTTGTGTGAGATGCGATGTACGCTTCCATTCAGCAATACATGACAAAGTATCGGTTTCTTATTTTAATCTGCTACGATGTTTACAGCATTGTGCTTCTTAAAAAAAATCATTTAAAAGCTTTATAAAGACACAAATTAATAAATAATGTAAATATATTCTGGATATATCGCATAGCCTACACACTTAAAACCGTCAATTGTCTGTCAGATTCTCTTAATAATAATAATAATAATAGGAGGTTACATTTTGAAATGGGAACGGTGCAAGCCTTGGTTCAATGAAGTTGATAAATTCGATTAGTTTATAGCAGATATTTGAACCTGATTGACAGCGATGTCTTTTCAATTAAAGTCTAAATAAATCGAAGTGACTGGAGCAGCTTTATTTACCCTGGAGACTGTATGTGCTTCTGAAGAACACACTAGTAAACACACACACACACATTGCGGCACGTTAAGCCCCAGCATATTCTTCACTTACACACTTCAATCAAGTCCTGCTGCATTCAGTTAACAATATGACTAAACGCATAAGAAGAAAACCTTGAGATTTGAAACGGAAATGTCCCCGCGGGTTGCAATATTGCGAGCGTCCGCCTCTTAACAACAAACACATAAATAAACGTTAAACTGTTTTACTGGCAGATAGCAATTGCTAATTAAAAATCAATTTAGCCAGGACACAAGTTGATATTTCGGTTAATTCAAATAAATAGGCTACCGTTATTCCAATCGTTGTTTATAATAATTTAAAATAACTAAACACGATCATTTGTTTAATAATATTTTCTTTAAAAAAAAAAAAAAAAAAAAAAAGTCCATATTTTATAATCTCCCTAATCCAGGCACCTTCCCTCAAAAACATTAATTCTCGGAATTGGCACAAACCCCTGAAAATGTGATTTGATGAGATATTGATTTCTTTATTCAAATATCTCATTTACCCCGGTTGGTTAAAGACCGGCTTTTATGTAAAATTGACAACAATTAAAAGCTGTTCTATAAACCGAACCCTTTAATGCGTCACGCAGAGGAAAAAAAAAGAAAAAAAACCCCGATAAACGCTCGTGTCAATCCGAGCAGCTCAACCGAGGCAGGCATTTTATTTCCCACTCATCCCGCTGAAATCTAATTACTGTTTTAATAACAGACGTGCAACCTGCACTTTCATTTCACGTGATACGTACCGAGGCGTTGATAATGAACAGGTGATTACCTTTCAGTGTAACCTCTTTACAAATAACAATATTTTTAGTTCCATAAAATGGCTGGATTTATTTACTTTCTTACACACACAGTCCAGTTAGACAATTGGTTACAATAATTACATATAGATTTAAAAAAAAAAAAAAAAAAAAAAAAAAAATAGAAACTTGAATCGTTTGTTTACTACAAATTTATTTATCGTTTTGGAATAGAGAGTGGTCTTGAAGTCTGTAGAAACGTCATTCGTTTAAATAAAGTCTCGGTCCGTGTGATAACCTGAAACATTTCACAGCAGTAAAAACCTCACGAAACCAAAAAGGATCATTTCAAAACAACAACCACCATACAAAAGTTGTTCACAAGCTTTAAAAAAATAAAAAAAAAAAAAAAAAAAAAAAAAAAACACACACACACCTTACTATAAATACAAACTTGCGCTTGCGACCCGCACAGAGTTTCAAAAGCAATTCCAATCTAATACTCCATTAAAAACAATTCTACAAAGTTTTGGACAAAGCCAATCTACATATTAAGTGTAAACATTTACTTGAATTTTCCGTTTCTTTTTCTTACATTTTAAAACATCAAAAAACTAATCCGCCTCTCTGAAGCCACAGTTTCTTTTCTTTGGGGGGGGGGGGGGGGGGGGGGGGGGGGGGGGCGGGGGGGGGTGGGGTGCCACCTTTTAAAATGAAGTCCAATTCTTCTACTGAACTCGATTACTCAGGTTCTCGTCATAAAAAAGCCTCTTTGCAATACATCTTTAAAAACTCTGCCGGGCTCGGACAGTTCCGACAGTTTCGTTTGAAAAAAAAAAAAAAAAAAAAAATTGCATTACTCTTTTTGTTTATTATTTCTCCGATTCACAGTTTTCAGAGAACAAAGTGTTCAAGTATCCAAAAGTACTGCGGAGTTCAAGTCTCTTGGCTTGGTTTGTTTTAAATGTGGGTGAGTGGGAGCGTACCGTTCACGCCAGTCCCAGCGCTCTGGTAGTGTTGGTGCACACTGTGTAACCTGCTGGCCTGGAGCGAGGCATGGTCTGAGCCGTCTCCAGCGGGAGGGAGGTACATGCTAATCATATCCCTCAAGTCGCCCAGGCACGCTCTTTGGGAATGGGACGTGACTGCCGGTGGAGGAGAGCTGGGCTCCGACTTGCACACCGACGCCATCGAACCCAAGCCCATGCCGCTCGTCGTCTGCTGGGTGTAAGCCGGGGACATGCTGTACGTGGAAGCCGCATTCATGTAGGTCTGTGCGGTGGACATCATGGGGTTGTACTGCAGCCCAGCCATCTCGTACCGGTGCATCTGCTGGATCTGGGGGCTGTTCATGCTCGGGTGCTGAGAATAACCCAGCTGGTCTTGCATCAGGGAATACGCGCTGTTGGTCCAGCCGTTCATGTGGGCATAGCTGTCCATCCTCTGTCCCACCGAGACGGAGCCGTTGACAGTGTTGGCAACAGGCGCCATGAGCCCGCCGGGTAAGGAGTACTTGTCTTTCTTGAGCAGGGTCTTGGTCTTCCTGCGGGGTCGGTATTTATAATCCGGGTGTTCCTTCATGTGCATGGCTCGCAGCCTCTTCGCCTCGTCAATGAAGGGTCGCTTCTCCGCGTCTGTCAGCAGTTTCCAGTCTGCCCCCAGACGCTTGCTGATCTCAGAGTTGTGCATTTTGGGGTTTTCCTGAGCCATTTTCCTCCGCTGTCCCCTGGACCACACCATGAAGGCGTTCATGGGCCGCTTCACCCGGTCCTGATCGTTGGCGTTGCCGCTGTTGCTTTTGCAATTGTTGCCTCCCGCCGCAGAGCCCGTGTTGGGCTGCGAATGCGTGCCTTTGATCTCGGTTTCCATCATGCTGTACATTCTGCTGCTTTTAATTTACAGCTATCCTCCAAAAGAAAAAACAGAAGAGATGTAGTAGTAAAGAAACAACCGGATGAAACACTAAGTATTTATTTTTGTTCTGCCAAAGCGTGCGCTTGCTACCCTTTCCTGGTCTTGGTGAGAGCCTGTCTGTTTCTGATGAGCACTCTGTAAACTTGCCCGCCAGCCCAGCTGTTAATAGCAGCTCTCCCTGTGATTTAGATTGACAGGCTAACAATGAGCTCCCCTCGGCCAACCAGGGGCCGCCGTTCAACCTGGCAGCTGAGGGGGTAGGTGATGATTAGCAGGTCGAGGTTTCGACAGGATTATTGCAGATAGGAGATTTTTTTTAAATCTTTAATTCTCGTATAACTCAGTTTTGGGGTTTAGTTTGTTTAATTAAGTACACGTAAATAGTCATCACACAATGTGAAATAATTGGATCAGTTTGTTACACAAAAATGATAAATGCACGAATATAAACTTTTCTTTAAAATGTGAGTGATACAGAGTTTTATCAGGTCTGGTGTGGCGAGGTAATTAATTAACGCAGCGTGGTGATGTCATCACATTGCTGTTGTCTCTGGAAAACGTTTTGTCATGCTACACGGTTTTGAGAAAGCCTGTACAATATTGTTGTAGGATGATGAACTATCCGCATCTCGGCACAGAAAAATGCTGTCTTTCTTCGTTTCTGAAGAACAACACAAAGACGAAATAAACCCACAACCTCCAAGTGAGGATTACACCATCAAAAGGACTATACCCGGTAAACACTGCGACTGGTTAAACTTCTGACAAAATTCAATTTAAATTGTACTTTTTTTTTTTTTTTTTTTTTTTTAAACAAATGAAAAAACAATACTATATTTATAAAATAACGCTCAATATAGTTCGCACAAGTTTTAAAATATTTAATTTTGTAATCTATCGGACCACATACGAATTAATTAATGTAATGTGTTGAAATGGACTGCTGAATTACATGGTTAAATGAACCGCATTATAAAAACTTAAGGTATCAGAAAACACAGCTGATTTATGCTTTATAAAACCAAAGTGCATATGGTATGAGAACCGAAGATGACGTGTATTTAAAATATTTATTTAATGATATTAAACAATGTATGCGCCGTTCTAAATTTAGTATAGATAATATATAACCCCCCCCCCCCCCCCCGAACACTTGGTTTTAAAATGTATTATTATTATTACTATTATTGTTAAACCTAATCTTTTAAAACGAGCCTTGTTAAAAATTCAAATGAAAAAAAAAAGTTTCTGAAAAATTTAAGCAAATTCCCGTATTCTCTACAGGGCGGGTTTCACAGCCCCCCCCCCCCCCCCCCACAGATGATCCGCCTTGTGGTGCTGACAGGAGGCGGGGCGCTGTCTCCAAGGTGACCGAGACAGCCAATGACATTTCCTGGGCAACTCAGATTGGGATTGAATCCACCTGTCACCCCTCCCTCTCCTCCCCCCTGCGCGCACACACCTGCACACACCATAAAGGCACAGGCCTCCAGTTTCGCTTTATTTCCCTATATAACGTATATACCAAAGACGTTATTTTCATTCAAATAAACACAGCTTGACCAGCCTATTAAAACGAAAACAACAACAACAACAACAACTAGTCATGGTTCACTTTAATAGCTACAAAAGGAAAATATTTATAATGTTGGTAGCCTACTAAACCAGCCAACCTGGCAAATTGCATAATCACGTTAAAACACGACTTCCCGCGTTTACCCCGGCTGCTTCATTTATATTTTAATATGCACTGAAATTTAATTACTTCTATGGATTCTACCTGCTTGATATAGTCCTAGAGCACGATTGCAATATCTTACACGTTGATCTCTAATAAACAGGACACACGGAGCAATGACCGGTTATCGCATATCCCGAGACAGCAAAAGGAATCTAAATGTTTTAAGTACAGTGGCCAACGAGTTATCAGCATTACCTATTGTTCATTTAACTTCAACATAAAATTAACTTTATAAATGTAAGAATTAATCTGCATTTCTGCATACAAAATGAAGAATGAAGCAGGTCAACATAAATCGATTTCTTATTCGTGGTTCTTGACACGACAGTCATTAGCGCTAATACACTGGCGCCCCCTTGTGGGTAAAATAACTCATGCACTCAAATCTCTGGCTAATATACGATAGGCTGCAGTAGCCTATACATTCCTATCTATTCCATCTTTTAGCCAACTAAATGCAGTGTGTGTAACAGCTAAGATAATTGACCAATTATATTTGTACTTTGGATTGGTGAAGGCCCGCTGTTACAGAAACAAAGAGATAGTTTACTTCGATGTAAAGCACTAACTAACTCCTAGTTAAATTGCGAGGTTTGCTGTTATATGCTGTTTATATCATACAGTTTCTTTGGAGTCAAAAGATAACGTTGATTATTTGTATTGTTTCGGCGCACATTTAGCTCCGGGATAAAGTTTGCACCTGCAGCCACTCTGATAATGTTTCTAACACCCTAAATCTTGCTTCACCGCGATTCTAATGAAGGTACTACCCATTAGCCTCCTGTAGTTTCTGGGTGTACCGACTTTCACACGTGCGGTGTCTCCTTTCTGATGGCAGAGATCGACACGTCAAAACGAACAACATCAACTCAGAGTAGCTTGCTGTCTGATTCTGCGGCTCTGATATTTACAGTTGTCGAGAACTGGGTGAGCGGCAGCTAAAGTTACAAATACGTTTTCAAACAATACAAAAACATACACTGAGTCCCGCACAATGTTTACCCTGCTTTCAGGACAGTAATTGAACTCCGTTGCGAGGCTGTACCCCATAGTCGGAGCCTGCACCATTGAGTATCGCTGTATGACTTGCTGTAGCCTGCCTAGCAACACACAGTATAATTCTTTCTATAGGTGGTGTTATTCAGTTGATGAATACTGGTCTAAAAAAACGTTTCTTAGTGAGTCTTTGTAAAATGGCAATTCATTTGACAACGCTAGCATGGGACTTCTAGAATCTATTCAACCCACCTTTTTAATTCAGGGTAATAGAGCTCCATTTGTAAACAAATACAATTAATATTATTTAAACCATTGTGTTTTTTCCCTTATAGTCCCCTAGATAGATAGATAGATAGATAGATTCTGCATATCTATCCATCTATCTATCTATCTAATTGTAATTTATATTGAAAAGTACAATTGAAAACAATGAATTGATTAGGGATTTATCGGCTGTGTTTTCAGCCTGAGCCCCGCACCTAATTATTTTAGTTATTTAGTTTTCACGGTTTGAATTTTTTTCAATAGCCCTAATAAGACTCCAGCAAAGAAAACGAGTTCGCGCTGCTAAATTAACCATTGACAAGACACCGCGGCCCCCAGGGTGACTGTCAATAGCTCAATGCACCGGATTCCAGTGCGCTATCAAAGCGTCCAGCTAAAGCGACTTCATTTCTAATTAGCGACCGCCTAATTCTGTGGGCCCAGATATAAACCCGACAAACTAACCCGCTTGTAATCTCCTTATGGAAATGAACCCGACAGCGGGGAAGTAAGCTGGAAGCTACCCGTGGCCCGTGAATGACTTCTTCTTTTTCTTCTTCTTCATTGCTAATTAATCGGAACAGAGGGTTCGAGACCAGCAGCAGCGCGGTCTGGGAGCAGGGGAGGAATCGCAGTGCTGCGGAGCGGGCCGGCACACATACGCGGCACCGATACTGCGGAACAACGGCCTGCGTGAAGTGAAACACACTCCAAATATGCGGCAGGCCGTTTGCTAATATTCTTATTTTCAGAACACAATGGCGAAAAACTTGAAGAAGCTCAGCCAGTAGATGTGAATTCCCATATTTAAATAGCTGATAGCCTACTTTAATATAATTAAAACTAATAATAATAATAATAATAATAATAATAATAATAATAATAGTGCTATTAGTGGTGTAATGCTTTTTGGCTTTTCAGATAAAGCTAGTGCTATTTGGCACCTGCCTGCACCAACACTGATGAACATAAAACTGCAATTTACTGAAAATTGCTCTTAACTTATTAAATCTGAGCCCTCAACTAAATGCGATGCAGGTCCTATTGAGTTAAACTCAAAATGATACAATATTATGTATTTAACAGAAATAATCGGAACTGGTTTGGTTTGTATTTCAATTCAAGCAAAGGAAACTGGAAAACAACCAGGCTGCTATCTAATATAGGGTTCGTGATGTTAATGTTTAAATATATCCTTTACACAGAAATGATATTAAACCAGTTGTAAACATAATATCTTTACCCCTCTCTCCATAGAAATGCATGTCTTATTTAATCGCTATTATTATTATTATTATTAACTTATACATTTCAATTAAAAAATAGAACAATCATGTATCCGTGGCTGTAGTTATAGAACACATTGTAATTAGAAATCGACATTATTTAATTATTGCGCGCCTCGATCATTAATGGAAAGAGGGCTCTGGTTCTGAAAAGCGCTGTGTTATATAGCCCTCTGATTACCGCTTATTGGAAACCCAGCATTTCCGGATAATATTTCAGAACAAAACAAAATCTGTCATTTAATTTTCATAAGAAAAACCGACAAATAACTCGGCGCGGCGCTTCCCAGCAATTCTTGCGTGCCCGTTATTTATTAAGGTAATCAGGGACATAATTTCATCAATCTGACTTGTTAATTAGCTTAGAAAAAAAGCATTAATTATAGGTAAATTAGAGAAAAGGGACGTGCTGTTCCCTTACACTTCCGTTATTATGGTAATAGGTATATTGTTGTAACAAGTAACGCGCAACACGGTGCATAAAAAGGCCTGTAGACTGAACGCAATTTATTCTACATTAATTGGCACGATAGATACTGAATTAGTCTTTTTTTTTTCATTTTGAAAGAAAACGCAGTTTCTAAAATAAAGCTTACCGCCTGCAAAGGGATGTGTTGTGATTATAGAGAGTGCGGGGATAAGCAGAGAATAGATGCTTCTAATTGCGCAGGGCTTTTGATCATAAAGAATTCGTTGGTGGAGTTTTAATTATTTAGCAATAGCGCAGTGTTATAAAGATCATGTTTTCTTTGTTTTAAAACCTCAATGTTCCAGACCTGACAGTTTTGTGGTGTGCTGAGAAACGACTCCAAAAATATTATGTCCAAAATGGAAGGCGTGAATTTAAAAGCATAAGTGATTTATAATAAATACATAAATAAAAATGCAGATTAAAAATTAATCTATTAAAGTCTGCAATGGTTTGATATTTATCAAGTCAGCATTTCTTTTACAATCATGGAAAAATGTATATTGCTGTGCTATATGTGGGAATGCCGTCTGTTTGTATAATGTTTTGATAGATTTTTACAATTTGAAATCAAAACAATGTCGCACAGTCTGGTCGCAGTTTCAAATCGGTTCTCTCTCTCTCTCTCTCTCTCTCTCTCTCTCTCTCTCTCTCTCTCTCTCTCTCTCTCTCTCTCTCTCTCTCTCTCTCTCTCTCATATATATTTCACTACATCGTGCTAGTGGATAACAGATAAGACTGGACCCGTAAAAGGGTGAGTAGCAAACCCCACCTGAGTGAGATAAGGGCGGTGTGTGAATGTTATCACAGCAAGCGAGGTCTCGGCGTCAGCGCTGTGTTACAACCAGAAGAAAAACGAGACATTTACTGATAGAGACGCTTCAACTGCGATTAAAAAGGGAAAGTGACAACAAAAAACAGTTTCACAAAAAATACTCCGACTGACAAATAGTATGATTGATTCTAATAAACAACAGACTGATAGAAAAACAGAAATGACAATAAAAAGCCTTTGCTGTAAAGTGCAGTTTCTGGAAGACAAAAAAAAAAAAAAAAAAAGCTTAATTTTTTTATTTTATTCGTAAATTTTCCCACTTTCCTAAACTGCAATAGCAAATAAAACATGATTAAAATATCAACTGCAACGAACAACTGTAAGAAAGATACCGGATGGTTTGGGGCGTTTAAAATTGAAGCCAGACACACACACACACACACACACACACACACACACACACACACACACACACACACAAAGACCAGTTTTCTTGCTGCTGTGTAGCCTACTGTATAACTTCTGGATTCACAGCCTTTAACCCCGTGGACTGAACCTGGAAGACAATGCATGCTTTGAGGATTGGAACTCCACCTCAGAACTGTCTGTGTCACAGTGTTCTTAGAACATTCATCTGCGAGTCACTGTGACGCTTTCAAACTTGACATCATCAGTCTATCTGGCTATTTCTATCAGGCTCGCTGAAGATGTATTGTATTCATTACTTATATATATATATATATATATATATATATATATATATATATATATATATATATATCATATTCTTATAATGCACATGCCAGACCAGGTGTTCATATAAAGTAAGTGTTACGGTAATTTAGAGACATTTTGCAGTTTACAGTACTGTCCCACTGATATACTGGAAGTATTTGCACAATTGAAGATGTGTGTTTTACAGTTCATGTTTAAATGAGGGGATGCAGAGTGGAATTAGTGTGTGGTACAGATCAGCAGTGCAGGGATACTGATCTTGATCAGTGAAGACTCTTTCTGTTCTCCTGGTCTGCAAGTGCCTTGGAAAGTGAAGTAAACTCATTCATAATAAATATATATGATATGGTCAGTCACTTAGCAGTAGCAGCCCCTCTGGATCTTTATCAAGTGCTGTTCGCTGCCTTTAATACCTCGGCATCACTGCCATGAGCAATCCCTGACAGACAGACTGCAAATGAGTTTGCTTCTGTCGTCCACAACCAGAGCTGCACACTGTACAGAGTCCGGAAAGTCTCCAGTGTTTGTCTAAGCAGAGCTGCACACTGTACAGAGCCCGGAAAGTCTCTTGTGTTTGTCTAAGCAGAGCTGCACACTGTACAGAGCCCGGAAAGTCTCCCGTGTTTGTCTAAGCAGAGCTGCACACTGTACAGAGCCCGGAAAGTCTCTTGTGTTTGTCTAAGCAGAGCTGCACACTGTACAGATCCCGGAAAGTCTCCAGTGTTTGTCTAAGCAGAGCTGCACACTGTACAGAGTCCGGAAAGTCTCCCGTGTTTGTCTAAGCAGAGCTGCACACTGTACAGAGCCCGGAAAGTCTCCAGTGTTTGTCTAAGCAGAGCTGCACACTGTACAGAGCCCGGAAAGTCTCCAGTGTTTGTCTAAGCAGAGCTGCACACTGTACAGAGTCCGGAAAGTCTCCCGTGTTTGTCTAAGCAGAGCTGCACACTGTACAGAGCCCGGAAAGTCTCTTGTGTTTGTCTAAGCAGAGCTGCACACTGTACAGAGCCCGGAAAGTCTCCCGTGTTTGTCTAAGCAGAGCTGCACACTGTACAGAGCCCGGAAAGTCTCCCGTGTTTGTCTAAGCAGAGCTGCACACTGTACAGAGCCCGGAAAGTCTCCAGTGTTTGTCTAAGTAGAGCTGCACACTGTACAGAGTCCGGAAAGTCTCCCGTGTTTGTCTAACCAGAGCTGCACACTGTACAGAGCCCGGAAAGTCTCCCGTGTTTGTCTAAGCAGAGCTGCACACTGTACAGAGTCCGGAAAGTCTCCCGTGTCCTCTAGGTCCTTATTGTCAGCCTGAAAACTATTTCCTCTCAGCTGCACCCTCCTCGCTCCCCAGGCGTGTCCTGCTGGAGTCGGGATAAAACCTCCCAGCGTGACTGGAAACAGAGGCCACCACAGGCAGAGGCTTGTCGGGGCTTAATTAAAGGTATCACACTTGTTGGCATGCCGATATTTAAAACGATTCATTTATTTCCCTGGCAACACACGGCACACACTATAGGATTAAATCAAAACTATGGCGGCACCATTGCCATAATAGTGCAGCTATGGCAGCGCCATAAACTTGGATTGAATTTAGGCCAGGGAAGCACTTTAGTTTTATGATGTGTTATAAACAACCTGCACTGCCTCTCTAAGTGTGTTATAAAGGATGAAAACACCATGCTATAGCAACATAGTGCTATAACTATATGGCAAGCCAAGTGATCGATTAGAGATATCTCAAATTCCATTTTATGATATCTTGAAATATTCTGAGATATCTGTAAATCATTTGTAGATATCTTTAAATGAATATATCTGTAAATAAACCCTTTTGAAGAGATATCTTAATTTTGAGAGCTCTAAAAATTGATTTGCAGTTATCTTTGAATAATGTTTTGCTGACATGGTACGATATCTTCAAAAGCTAATTTAAAGCTCAATTTAAAAGATATCTGGAAATCATTTTTAGATATCCGAGAATCTGGAAATGATTTAGAGATATCTTCAAATATTTAGAGACATCTATACATTAATTTGAGATATATTTAAATATAGTTTGGCTTGTCATAGAAGCATAAACGTTTTCTCGTGCCTTAGTCGGCGTAATCATTACTTGATTTGTTCTTATTATTCTTGTTATAAACCGTTATTCTTTGTCAAACCCTTTAACTCTTGTATTAATGTGACCGCCAGCAGATTCTACTCCTCCGTGTCGATGCACCGAACTCGCGTCTGAACTTCTGTTTTACTAGAACTAAGGGCCATGCTTGCATAGGGTTTACTCCAGTCTTTAATTAACTCCTAGTTGTTCTCTTAAAAAACAGTTCATTAAAGAAAGGAAATGCTTTGAAAACAATTTATCCTTTGGATCTCCTTGTTCTGATTTTGCGGTCTCCTCACCCTCCGAATAAAAGCAGTTTCTATTAAACTATCATGCAACAGGTCAGTTACAGACTCTTCCTTTTTATTTCACCAGTGAAGAATGCAAGGTAAATAGCAGGGTATTTTTTTCAACAGAGCAAGCATAACCTTCCTCATTAAATTCCCGTGCGAGCCGGGGACTGGAAGATGAGAGAGAGAGAGAGAGAGAGAGAGAGAGAGAGAGAGAGAGAGAGAGAGAGAGAGAGAGAGAGAGAGAGAGAGAGAGATCTCTACTTTGTCATATTACCGGATACCTATCCTTGATCGTAAATCAAGTATAAGAGTCAGTTACAGTTGCGTGCTTGTCAGAATTTCAGTACTTATCATCTTTATTTGTGCTTCTCTTACCTTAAAAGATTTCTTTTCCACTTTCCATCAGCCAGAACCTCTCCTTTCGCCCTAGGTGACACAGCTCGTATGCAATAGGAGACATTTTTTGCTCGACGTATAGACTTCTAGCAAATATAGAGGTCTATTATGGAACTCTAAACAGTGCCTGATCTTAATACTCTGAATTTATAAGTCTGTTTTCTATTGTTTTTTTTTTTTTTTTTTTTGTTTTTTTTTTTTTTTTTTGTTTTGTTTTGTTTTAAATATACGCATTTGCCAAATGACACACGATGCTGAATATTCTAAAGTAAAAATACACGGTGAGGCTTTTAAACAACACGAATGAGTTGTATCTGCTCCTCAGAACAGTTACCTATCTTCAGAAACCAATCCTGCATATTCTTAGTCAAGTATATTTGAGAACAGAAACAATTTTGCAGATCTTTTTTAAAAAAAAAAAAAAAAAAAAAAAAAATTTAAATTATGCAATGCAATTCAGATCCTACAGCTCGATCTTGTAAAAAATGAAAATGTTTTAGTTTCGCTAGTTAAAAATAATATTGCGCGGGAACAGAAAGTAATTGATTGCTCTGTATATCTTTGGTTAATTAAACACACTCCGTTCTGTAATATGATTAATACCATTAAGTTGTTATCTGTATTTGTCTTCAAAATTAATGTATAATAGAAATACTTTGCATACAGTAGCTTTTATTAAGGAAGCTAATACTTACAGGGCTAATTACAAGAGGCAGATTATTAAGGCTTATAAAAAGAAACAAACAAGTATGAATTGAGAGATTAATTATGAGTTTCATTGTGCACCATCTCGACGAGACTCAGGTGAAAGTGACAAATTCATATCGGCCGACAGCGCTTGATAATGGAGATAAGTCTTCGTAAATTTAGTGTCAGCACAACCTTTATTAAATTAGATGTTAGCCATCGCCCTCCAAAGCATTAATTAACTTCTGTCTGAGATAATAAGGTTGGAATTACTGATGATTTAATTAAACGCAGGTCCCTCCGTATGAAAAACTATGCTGGGGAACTCGTCCTGTTGACAGGATAATGGATAGCGAGACCAGAGACACGGGCTGGTAACCTTGGACCGTGAAGGGAGAGAGCGAGCGGATTGGGCATTCTACCGCAGTCTCCTGTGTGCACACCTGAACGATAGTCCGGACACAGCGGCTTCAACAACACATTAACATCTCTATCTACTTAAAGAGTTATATGTCCTCTGACACAAGCACACGACCGAGGTCTGGATTCATTATCCCCGCGTCAAACTCATTGTAGCAATGGCGTGGTATAAACTTTTAATTCAGGCTTGATGCTACAGTTCTGTAGTCGCGGACAAAAGTATTGACACCCTACACTTAACATAAGATCATTCGAGAAAACATGTTCAATACAAGCATTTAATGAACCACTAATTAATAAGATAAAAGAACAAAATACACAATTTCTGGTAGTTTAACAATCTTTATAAAAAAATTTAAAAAGCACTGAAGCAATTTCAAATATTTGTTCATGACAAAAATATTGGCACTTTACATGAAAGTCTATAAAAATGCAATAGAACTCATTTAAAAATCTATTCATTGATTGAAAACCATTACACAGTAACTCAGCTGCATTATAGAGTCATTAGCCAGTTAAAGGGAGAATTATTTTGAATGTATGCAGAGTAAATGAATGCAGCCATGTATCAGAACATTCTATACAGTATAATGATACCATCTGCTCCTAGCTGATTGACAGACAATGTATCTTCCAACATGGCAATGACCCAAAGCATACAGCTAAGTCAACTCTGGAATTCTTCATGAAAATGAAGAATAAAAGTTATGGAATGGCCTTAATCAGTAGATCTCAAGCCAATAGAAATGATTTGGACTGAACTGAAAAAAACCTGCAGCCAAGCATTGCGTATCTGCCTCAGCTGAAGGAAATATGAAGACTGAACGAGTCCAGATTTTACCAACAAGATGTAATATAGTGGTTAAGAATGATCAGAAATGCCTGACAGCCTTAATAAAAGCAGAAGGAGGACACACAAAGTACTAAAGCATAGGGGCCGATATGTTTGCCATGAACGAATAGTTACATGAAATAAGTGAGTTTGTTGCTTAGAGTGTCAGGGAGGTACCAAGCTGCAGGGAGAGAGTGCTAACCCTCGCCCCCTCGCCCCCTTGCACCTCTTAAAAAGGTCTGAATGCCTGGAGAGGCTCTGAGTGCCCCCCCACCCTTCTTCAGCTAACTCCTTACCCTGCTCCCTCCACACCCTGAAGAGCTTGTGAGTTATTGCATGAACTCTGCATCATCTCCACTGCATGACTAGCGGCTTCAGCCCTGTAAGTACAACGCATAAAACAGCATTGACATTACACAATGCATAACAGCACTGGTGCACATAAGAGCACTTAACCAGCAATGTGGCGCTGCCTGCATGCAATGCTGCTGAAGTTTCTCTTGGTTGTGTTGACAAACATTTAGAGCTATCAAATTGACAGGCTAAAAATATATAGTTTGTTCTATACTGTTACAATTATTAGTTTCCTCTTCGGAAATCTATTTCATTTGTACTTGCTTAAAATTAGAGCCCAAATTTTATAAATATAGCAGTCAGCATTCATATTAAATTGATCAAATAATAATAATAATAATAATAATAATAATAATAATAATAATAATAATAATAATAATAATAATAATAATAATTTTGCTGTACAATATTAATAATAACTGTAGCTATCTGACCTGTGTATTTTTTTAAAGACCTAAGTTGTATTTCTGCTGTGTTTTTATCTAATAATACACAATTATTTTAATAAACCTGTAATAAGTGTTTCCAACAAGCTCCTTATTTGTGAGATTGTCAAATACTTTCTCCCAGATGATTGTAAAAATGCAGTGTGAATTGTTTAGCACTGCGAGATTGTATTTATTAAATATTAATAACACATTATCTGATACGTTCCCCACACCAGTTTTATCCAGTTCTTGATTTCAAATTTTTTAATTAGTTGTCTGGGTTGTCAAGACCACTTTTCTCCTGTGATGCTGGAGTCTACCATTTAAATTAGATTCAAATCCTTGTATTTTTTGTAAGCCCAATAATTATATTTGCACATTATAGCCCTTTCCTCTCAGATAACAAAGTGCTTGGAAACTACGTTATTATCTGTGTTACCCATGAGAAACAGACACAACATGTTTGATGCAATACCTTTTACTGGACTATATCTGACCACCGTCTGTGGCCAAAAAATTAGGTGCATGTTGATTTGCAATTCTGGTAAAGCGGTAGTGAATATAAACACATAATGGCAACGTGAGCTTTTGTTTGCCAGCAGACGCAGGGCAGGGAATGTGGGGGCAGACAGGCAGGCACACAGACAGGCAGGCAGGCAGGCAGGTGGGCTGACAGGTAGACAGGCTGACAGGCAGTGATCTATGCAACTGCTGTTGCAGAATCACATACAAGGGACCTCGGCTTTACGTCTCTTCTGGATCAAAGTGTATGCTGACAATATAAACCCTTTTTTGGCACATCAAGCAATGAGTAGCAGTTTATATTAATTATCAGTAACAGTAGTATTAATATTAGTGTTCTTAATAGAAATAATAATAATACATCATCATCATTATTTTAATAATCACTAATATTGAAATAATAATTATACTAAGTATAATAACAATTGTTTATTATTATTCTGTTGGAATTAAATAGTAACTAATATTTGAATTCTTAAAGCTTGTTCCATGTTTCTTTTTTAAATGATATCAAGCTCCAGCATCTCTGTTAACTGTATTGAAGTTAGTAATACTGGGCTCTGTTCACAAAACTGTTAAAAGGAAGGTTTTGTTAAATCCAATTTTGATTAATTAAATCAAGAAATCAAGTTTGCAGTTCATGAAGCCCATTTCTGGTGTTTGTAGAGAGGGTTTGTTTGTTTGCTCTCATTTAAAAAAAAAAAACATAGCTTAAAACAGTCAGACACATCTTTTCACCAGGATTGATACAGTCCTCTGTTCAAACTTCATTGCCTGCCATACAGTTTCAACAGGAATAGCATATTTACATGTCATGAGAGCATCGTGAGGAAATCCTCTACAGCACAGCATGCTGTCGTACTTCCAAACTATTTTAAAAGCAGTATCGTTAAGTCTGCAAAACTATTTTATTTAAAAAGAGGCGGCATCTCTGCCATAAATCTGTGAGCAATTATACTGGCAGTTTGTTCAGACCAGTGTTCTGGATCTGAAAAAATGGCAACGCTGTCTATGCCCCAGATATCTTTGAGATGATGGACTGTTTTCTGGGGTAATGTGCTGTAATAAAACACAATGATTAATCACCTCATTTACCCATGAAAAATATTATTGTATTAACAGGGTGAAAACATAATAGGCAAAAGTGATTAATACACAAGGACGCTGAGAGAATGTGTTGTTCTGGAAGCTCTGTGATAGCCTGTTAGGTAAGACAGTTAGCATGAAAATGCCTGCAGCTTAACTGACTGCAATAAAATACAAGCTGTGCAGCATTTCATATTTAATTAATAAAACAGCAGATCAATGCATTTGTGTTGTAATTGGTAATATCGCAGTGTTTCATTTTATTTTTGCACTAAGAAATCATTATTCCCCTCTGCATTGCTATTCATTGTTCAAAAACCAATCGATACATATTTTAGAGAACAGAGCACTATTCATTTCCAGGCTTTACACCATGCTCTGAGACAATGTAATACTATTTATTATTTGAAAGTAAAAAAAGAAAACAAGGATTGAAGCTTCATAAAACAAATGTTCCTTGTTCAAATAAATCAAATTTATTCACAGAAATGTTAGTGTATTAGTAAACCATGTTATTGTATTAGTAGACGGTGTTATTGTATTAGTAAACCGTGTTATTGTATTAGTAAACCGTGTTATTGTATTAGTAAACCATGTTATTGTATAAGTAAACCATGTTATTGTATAAGTAAACCATGTTATTGTATAAGTAAACCATGTTATTGTATTAGTAAACTGTGTTATTGTATAAGTAAACCATGTTATTGTATTAGTAAACCGTATTATTGTATAAGTAAACCATGTTATTGTACTAGTAAACCGTGTTATTGTATTAGTAAACCATGTTATTGTATAAGTAAACCATGTTATTGTATTAGTAAACCGTGTTATTGTATAAGTAAACCATGTTATTGTATTAGTAAACCGTGTTATTGTATTAGTAAACCATGCACACCTTACAAGAAAAACCAACACAGAACTTTCCTTTATCCACGTAATACACTTTCAAAGCTATTCAGCAATCATTGAGAAGACAGGTACAGACAAGTCATCTTACTCTGTGATATAATACAATGTAACCCCCCCCCACACACACACACACACCACAGACACACACACAACCACAGACACTGTACACACTGTCCAGCAACCACAGAGAACAGAACAACTCTGCCTAGCCCACACTGCCCTGCACACTAACTACTAACAGGTAGATGCACAGTATATAACTTCACTAGACTATTTTACAAGAGAATCATAGAAAAACACTTACCTACAAGCAAATGCAATTCCTGTGTGTGGATATATATATATATATATATATATATATATATATATATATATATATATATATATAATATATATATATATACACACATACACACACATCTCCACTGTATGCATGTCTATATAGCTCACGTTATATTTTATATCTATATGATACATTGAGTATATGATTTATTTCTAGCTCCGAGCACGCACACACAAGGAAGCTGGTCCCCTCGCTGCTCAGTAGACAGAACTACGAGCAGTGGGACTGTTCCATTCAACCAAGATTGCTTCATACAAAAGTTGACAATGCCCCTCTGAAAGCCATTGTTGATAGTCCACATTTTTTAAACAGCTGAGCAGAATAGACAATGTGGCAGGCTGGAAAACTAGGCTGGGGAACTGACCCGGAGTTCACGATGAAACAACGAGAGGCACAGAGGAACGGTTTGTCATTTACTGTGAGGCAGCTGCTGTCATTTAAACTGGATACCACCCACAGCCTTGCCCAGGCTGCTGCCCTACAGCCTGCACTGCCCTCTTTACTGCTGTTAATTGTAGTTTAATAAACAATCTACTGCAGTATCTATTGCAGCCGTTACTACAGACTTTACTGCAGTACATTCCAGTATTTACTGTAGGATGCAGCAGTCCCATTCCTTCACTCCTGTTCTCAAACCACGCTGCCCTATCCACTGCACCAGCTCTATCTCAAACCTAGAATGTTGGCATTTAAGCAGAGCTCTAGTTGTGTTTTTAGGCTTGTGGTGTAGTAAGCTTATTGATCTTCCAGTGGCTCAAGTGGACTGCAGCATTTACACTGTGTCACCATCAGCTTTGAGGGTGTTACTGTGAATATTACAATATGAAACATGTGCATTGCATTTCATTTATGGCTGGTTTGGTACGATTCTTGGACTACTCAATGTTTTATTAGGTAAAGTAATTCAAGACTGGAGCTAATCAGGGTCTGTGAAACTAGTTGTTAGTGTTCACACTTTAGTCAAGGATTTATAAATCATCTGTGAATGAGTTTCAACGGTTCAGACGATTACCTACAAGAATAACACTTTATTACCATTTTAATGAGATGCTACTAGCGTGAAAGCATAATGTCATCCACGTTGAAATCTCTTAAAAATGAATTACATGCTCTTGTAACGCTGTATTATACACTTTTATGATTATTTATTACCTTCTAACATTGCTTGTGACACATTCATAGATGCATTATTGACTCTTTTTCACACATATTTAAACATTACCCATTTAGTTATATGTTGTGTGTTCATCAACTGGGGGGCGGAGTACAGTCTCTTTGCTTTGATCTTGCGTTATGTAGGGACATCACATCATTTCTTCAGAGCAGAGTGCATTATTATTATTATTATTATTATTATTATTATTATTATTATTATTAATTTGCGGTAATCAATTTGGCATCATGCCCTGGGACACTGTGTCACTAGTAGATTGATCTGGATATTTAACAATGATTTAAACTCCCATCAGTCACCCCAGCTATTAGGGCCTCAGTCAGAGACAAGGAGATAAGTGAGTGACAACAATCCACTGCTAGAGGCAGCATTAAAAGGCTGCTCTCTGCTACCTGAACCGGACCTGTGGAGTCGGGGCGGCACCTGAGTGGGAGTGATGGGCTGCGGGTCCCTGGCCGGCTCAAGGCTCGGCACTCGATCTCTGGTTACTCCTCCTCACCCCGGCCCGTGATGGATGGGGCTTTTATTACAAACCTCTTTCTTCCCGGGGGTCGTTAAAGAAAGATGTTTGGAGGAACGTCTGCATACGATGGCATGTGTTCCCAGTCAGTTGCTGGAGGAAATAGATCTGAATTACAGCTTCATGTTTATCTGTCAATTAATGTTTCTGCAATAAAGTAATGAGTAAAAATCTCTGGTACGGGTATATTTATGTTAACCTATGAAATTTTTACACCTCTTAAAAATTTAACCATTTGATGTGTTTTTTTAGGAACACAGTTATATTTAAAGATATACCGAATAACATGTTCTTCTATTTGTGTAAGTATAGCAGGTCCATTATTCAAATGCAGCCCTTGCCTGTGTGAATGCGGATTTGTACACCTGTGAGAACTTATTGTCAGGATAATAATCAGATGAGTCAAGAGCAAACCATTCAAAAATGAGAAGTCATGCTAAAAGAGTTAAAGGGGATCTATCGAGGGGGAATCAATTGCATTATAAAACAAAGATGACTCATAACAAGGATGACTCGTAGCTGTATTCTCACAAGGCCCTGCAGAGAGAAATGTGGTTATGACCCCTTTCCTGTATCCTGAGGCCCCTGAGCGCAGCTAAATCAACTGATTTTATTCCTGCGAACCAGGATTCATAATAGAGTATGTTCTCTGCTGCTAGTCCCTTTAAGTTATTTAGGAAGGTTCATATACCGCCTTCGTTAGTTAAGAGTATCTGGAATGGGGGGGTGTAATTGTTCTCATTAGCAAAATGACAGCTTTCAGAGGCCTGAGAGCTAGCTAAGCAGCCAGGTACTGTATCATCTTCCCAGGTACTGTGTGTGTCAGCTGCAGCTGAGGGACATCTCCCCGCTGCGTCCTTCCTGACAAACACACATCTATCATAAACTATTACCCAGCATCAAAGCATTACTTTAACTGGCATTACATCAGTCTTCTTTTCACTGGGGCGGCTTGTGCAGCCTGGTGAGCGTGAGGCATTGAATCCTGACGGCTCTACATTCACTGCCAATTGGAAAATGACAGGTCTTCTCGAGTTTCCGGAACCGAGCACCCCCGCCCTCACCCCGTGTTGTTCACCTGGACTGGCAGGGAGATAGCTGTGCACTCGCGGCTCTACAGATCAGCAGAACGTCAGCTTCAGCTTCTCTGTCCCACTATTCCGCTGCCTGGATAAAAAAGGGGTAAAGTGAGAGCCCTATAGACTGCCTAACCTCCATAGATTATCTGCCCTGACAATGAATTTAGTGCCAATGCAAGGTTTTTCAGCTTCCCCTTATTGCAGCATTTTGAAAATGCTTCTGCATTTAATCCCACTTTAAAGAAACACTATCGCCTGGTTTCACAGACCCCGATTAGCACTAGTCTTGGATTACTTTACCTAAAATTACATTAGGTAGTCCTTTAGGTGCTAATCTAGGTCTGTGAAACCAGCCATACAAATTCTAAATGTGCATAATATTTATTTTGTATCTGTTTACTGGCCCACATTATGTGTTCTTAATCTACTGCAGTTTCTCTGATCATAGAGATATGGAAAATGAAATAAAGTCAATTTGACCTTTGGGGCGAGCCTGAGCAAGGTTGAATTTCTAGAATGAGGCCCAGTGCATACTTGAGCATTGGAGGTGCGCTGGTAAATTCTTACCCCATGAAACAAGGAGTCTGCCTGAGATTTTCCACAACAGAATTAGCAGTGGATTTTATTAAGCATGCAAAATTGCCATGAGTGGAGAAACAGAGTTGGGCATCATCCTCACTCTGTTAAACCATTTGTAACAAACTATTTTAGTTTTGAATGAAGAGAAACTGTATCTCAGCCTCTCTCCCCCTTAGTAAAATCTCAGGCTCACAAATAATTTTCTTTTTATTCTGCCGGTTCTTATCACAGTCCGGAAGACAGCCTGCTTGTATTGTGTGGGTCCCCCCTCGGTGTGAATGCTGCACTTACCTCTAATAAGATAATAATGGCCCTCCCTCTGCACTGAGCGCTAATTAACCTCTTTTCTTCCAGCAGCAGCCCTGTACTCACCCACTTTGTCAGGCTTCGTGTTGTGTGGTCTGTTCCCTGCAGGTTAATGGGAGGTCTGGCCTGGGCTGCGTGGGGCATTTCACATGAATGCTGTTCCAGAAATCTATCTTCAGCCTGCAACTCAATCAAGAACATCATCATCTGCCTGGAGGATTCATTTGTCTGAATCAAGAATGAAGTCACTGTTCAAAATACACTGTCCTAACAAATGGAAAGTGAATGAAAGAGATACTTGCGTATCAGCTAGGTGTTCCTAACATTTCACGTCTTACCTATTGCAACTAGAACTGCTTCTGAAAAGACTCCAGCATGCTGGCTGTGGTCGAGTCGGGGAAAGAAACATATGAACTTTACATTGGAGCATCTAATCTTTTGAATATTCAGTTCATAATACATATGCTGACCAGTGTTTTCAACATCTCTTTTCTTACCTCTTTTTTGCATCAGCAGCTTTATCAGAATCTCTGGTTCTTGTGTGCATTGAAGACCTTTTTTCCAAGATAAGAAAAACTGTAAAACTGTTAATTCCTGGTATCTAATACCCTCCCAGGCGCTAGGTCACATGACCTAACTGCAGCTAGACCATTGGAGGAGTAACACGCCATATAAAATATACAACACAGGTGGGGATTTCCAACCAGGAACAATCAGGAACTGTTACTTTCACTAGATTGATAAACTCACAGAAAATCTCACTTAGGCAAGACAACATTTAAAACACCATTGAGATTCAATTTGTATTCAAACACATAAAATAACATTTTTGAAGCCGTACCTGTATTAATGGTCTTTTTTGTAATGAAGGTACCCCTACTGCACCCTGAACCTATTAGTATATTAGTTATGTTCATATTGTATGAAAGCCGTTCAATGTACCGCACTGTGTGGTAGAGAGATAAAACAAAGGTCTCTTGATGTATTCGACACAGCAATTAGTGACCCCAAACTCCAGAGAGACAGCGTTTTAATTGAGAACACATCTTCTTTTTACATATATATAAAAAGAAAGTTATTGCTATTCACAGTTATGTTCAGCTTTCCTTTTAATTAGTGCCTCGACAATACATTGTTTTCATTAATAATGCCCTACCTTGAGAAATCTTTCATTGTGAGTTAGATGTGACAATAGCATTCAGAATTTAATTAGTGCAGCTCTGCTGTGCTCGATTGTTGTGTAAGTGCTTGTGGAGTCAGAGATAGAGGCTTGTCAGGGGATCACGTGGTGAAGCAAAGCTGTATTCTCATGAAAAGCGCCCGCGCCCGGTAAGTGCTGGGGGTGGGGGGGATACAGACTGACCGGTGACAGCCACAAATAATAGGTATCCTGAACTCAGAAATATAAATAGCATGGCTTACATTTTCAAACCTGAACGGAAAAAAAAAATATTTTACTGAACGAAAGAATCCTACAGTTATGAAGGTGAAGCTGAGGGGGCCTGTCCATTTCAAAGCCTGTTTTACAGCACGCAGCCCCAGAGCTGCATCCGAAGTCTATCTGTGGTTAAACTGAGAACAAGGGGCTGATGCACTAATCTAACAGGGTATTGGGTGATCAAATCGACCTCAAAGTGGATTTGCAGAAAATAATTTCCCTAGGCTTTCATCCATATGTGTGGGTTAGTAGGGCCTATACATGCTTGCTCATTACCTGTTCATGCTGATTCCACTAATGCACAGTTGTTAACGATTAAAAGAAGCCGCGAGCTGTGAATTTCAATAGTACTCCACATACTTACATTTATGGTAAAAAATAAAAAAGTGCTGCATTCAGTTTTTTTTTTTTTTTCGAAACGCACAATATGGAATAAAAACTAAATATAAATATGCAGATTTACCTCAGCTTGATAATGGCAATGCATTGCATTAGCTTCCATTCCTCTAAACGCGAAACGTTTAGGTAATCTTGTCCAGCAAAAAAAAGATGTCCCAATCTGAAAGGCCAGCCCGGTGCTATCAGGCACCAGTGGCCCCTTCGCAGATGCAGCTGGCAGCATGCTTACTCTGACTGTCAAGCACAGTGTGAGATCTAGTTATAAAATAATTGCATTTTCATATCAGAGGGGACCAGAGTTCCACAGACAATGAGAGTGCTGACTCCTCTCGGTTATTGGCACAGACTCTGTGCCATGCTCCTTAAATCAGTATGTAAATGTTCCAGGTTTATTTTATTATTATTATTATTATTATTATTATTATTATTATTATTATTTAAGGACACTTTGTGGCGTACAACCAGCTCTGCAAAAATGGCCACAGATGAGAAGTAGGCAGTTTTCTCCCTCCCCGTTATTAAGATTGTAATTTCTTTTGTAAATCACACTGACAGTTTGCTTTCTATTTTTCCAGCGCTGCTGCCTGTTCCCGAGGCATAATTACTTTCTTAACTTTCTGACCTTCTGCGAGTTGTTTCGGATTGAAGGGAGGATGTTCCCTACAATGACTCTCAATTTTGGTTTATTTTAAAGGCGGACTTTATCAAACGCCCGGGATTAATCAGATTTCGGTTAACATTTCTCCTTCATTTTTTCCCTTCTTTCTTTTTTTTTATTTTGTTGCAGAAACCATGCTGGCAGATTAGGTGAAGGCGCTGTCCCTTTTAGTTTGATAATAGGCCGGTGTTTAATATTTATGACATGTATTTATAATATTGACAGGCAACAATGTTTGTGTTAACAGGGAATTCAAATACATGCAGCTTAACTGAGAAGGACTTGCTGCCCTTTGCATTAACCCTCTGAGCTCCCACTTGAATTGATGTTTGTCTGAAGGTTTTGAATTTCGATCTGCATGAATGAAACACATGGTGGGATATGCACATAGGGCCCACAATCTGCTCATGTGACTCTAAATAGCCTAGGTGTGCAGATTTTGGACAGCCTAACCTGGAGTCTTTTATTTGTCTCATAAAATGGCACACCCAACCCCTGCTAAAGTGAATCAGTCTGGAGTGTGGTTTTGAAAGTTCCAGGCCACACTGGTGAGGTGACATATCTGCATCGGTTGGAACTCTTGTTAGCCAATGAGATCGCTGTCTCTTTACTTGCCATTTTATAAGTTGTGAAACTATCCTGTATGAAATCTCATCAAACACACAATGGGGTTTCAACACCCCAGCTAGCCGGCGTCTCATAGGTCTCTCGCTGTATGGATGAATACAGATACATATGCTTCTGCTGATGCAGGATCAACCGAAAGCATTCAATAAACCATGGTAATGTGCCAATAAGCAACGATGCGTCTCACTGAAGAAGAGACCTTTGTGGTCTCGACAGTGTTTTACATATGTTAACTGATCCCATGAAAATAAAACCAAAAAAGAAAGCCTTTGTTAGACGTCTTGCATATAAAACATCAGGGTTTATCCTATTCTACAGTTAAAGCAAACACAGTGAATTGAAATTTAAATTAAACAATGAATTACACAATTTAAAAGTGCAGACCGCAACTTTTGCAGCTTTTTTTGAATTTTGCAGTGAAGGAATTTTGAATTACAGTCTTATGAACCAGCTGAAAGAACAACCTGCTGTTTTATTATGTAATAATAACACATAATAATAAAAAACATAATAATAATAATAATAATATAATAATAATAATAATAATAATAATAATAACATGGCATATTATTACGTTCGCCTGATAGGTACATTTAGTAAAATCCCATAATATGATCCAAGGGAAAAAGTAAATAATATCTAATACTTCGGTTAAAACCAGTCTGTGCCCCCCCCCCCCCCCCCCCATATTAAACTGTCCTAATTTAGTGTAATCCCCCCTATCGCTCTCACCTTCTTCCAGGGTTCCCTCGTGGGGGGGTAGTCTTTTGCTGACTGCCTGATAATTGAATGAGTGATTATCCTTCCCGTAAATGGACAATGATATAGAAAAGGCTGGCATATACCCTGCATATTAACAAGAGGCTGCAGCCGCTTAGATAAGGCAGCGCGATGGTGTCTGTGTAAAGGGGTTTAAAACAATCATCCCCCGCAAGACAGCATGCTTACAGCCATGCAAGACATGAAGGGGAGGTACAGCACTGTACAGTGCTCCTGCCCCCTGCAAGACAGCATGCTTACTGCCGTGTAAGACATAGAGAGGAGGTACAGCACTGTAAAGTGCTCCTGCCCCCTGCAAGACAGCATGCTTACAGCCATGTAAGACACAGAGGGGAGGTACAGCACTGTGCAGTGCTCCTGCCCCCTGCAAGACAGCATGCTTACTGCCGTGTAAGACATTAAGGGGAGGTACAGCACTGTACAGTGCTCCTGCCCTCTGTAGGACAGCATGCTTACTGCCATGTAAGACACAGAGGGGAGGTACAGCACTGTGCAGTGCTCCTGCCCCCTGCAAGACAGCATGCTTACCGCCGTGTAAGACATGGAGGGGAGGTACAGCACTGTACAGTGCTCCTGCCCCCTGCAAGACAGCATGCTTACTGCCGTGTAAGACATTAAGGGGAGGTACAGCACTGTACAGTGCTCCTGCCCTCTGTAGGACAGCATGCTTATTGCCATGTAAGACACAGAGGGGAGGTACAGCACTGTGCAGTGCTCCTGCCCCCTGCAAGACAGCATGCTTACCGCCGTGTAAGACATGGAGGGGAGGTACAGCACTGTACAGTGCTCCTGCGATGACTCACGACTCTGTGAATCTGGTTTCTTCACCTCTAGGTCATGTAAAGGTACCCTATTAGAAAAGAGACCGTCCCTAATATACTGTTATCATAACAACACAGTAACAAAGAAGCACTGTAGCTCCTTGTCATTTTAAACTATCCAAAGGCGGAACTTTGGAATCTGGAAAACTCAATGTAAGACTTCTACAATACAAATCTCTAGAGCATTGCAGGGGGTATCATATATAGCTAGATGTATCTTCTAATTATTAAGGGATTCACCAGTTATTATTCCTTACAGTATACACATCCTTTGTGATGTCATCCTCTAAAGTAACATCAGATTGATATGTATATGATATGATAACAGTATTCTATTGATTCCCCTTGATTGAAGTTCCGATCTGAGGTTGACAGAAGTAAACGTGCAATTGAGATGATTCAGTTTGTTTAAGCAATAATGATTTATTGTGCAACATGACAAAAAAAAAACTAACTAACTAGCATTGACTAAAAATCATCTTCTATAAAATGAAATGTAAGAGATTCTCTCCAAATCACTCCTCTTAAAACCGTAAGCTACCTGCAATTACCATGAAGCCTTCCCTCTCTTTCCTTTGCAGTGAAGTGAATAAATGACCTTGATTAAGGAACTCAGAAGATTGGTAAAGTGTCTCTGAATTTGTAGTTTTAAAGTAATTTAGATTACTTATCTGTCTGCACTGCTAAAATAAGCCAGCATGACCTACAACCCTTTCAGGAATATCTTCTTTTATTCCTTTGTCTTATTTACTCCGGCACTAAATTGTGCAAATGTTTGATGAGCCATAGCTTCCTGCATTTGAAACATCTTATTGACAGAGAGAAACCCAGTGATGGGTACCCGTTTTTATAAATCACGTCTAGGAAACCAAACAGTCTTATCTTGCATACTGATGTCATTGTGTGTAGAGGACATAGGTAGTGATTCTAAACAACAAATCTCTCTGATGCTTAATGCAAGCTCCTGAATGCGTGCAGGGTGTCTCGCATTACAAGAAACACTATTTTGCACAGTTTGAGCTTCTAGAACTGCACCAGATGATAAAATCAGACATCCATATACCACCCATTAACACAGATATTTAAAAACTCTATTAGAAAAGCATGGTTGATAAACTTTCAGCTAATGCCTTAAAAGAACCAGAGTTCCTTTCTATATTACTTTCAGAATGTATTATTTTGAGACGCAGAACCCTCAGTGTGCAGGAGGGTGCACAGTTAGCCAAGAAGAACCCTGATGTACAGTACGATTTGGTTTAAAATTCTCCTTTTTTTTTTTAGGTTTATGCATTTAGGTTGTGGTGCTACATTGAACTCCCTGCCAATCAATACCTTACATTTATTAGCACTGAAAAGCAATATTTTCCTTTTTACCTCATAATAATTGCATTTAGTCCTGTGAAGTACCTTATCACAGGTTCGACAACGAAATAAAGGCCCGTTTCCATAGCGACCATGAAAGCCATCAGCTTCCTTTTCAAGGAAATAATGGACTTCTCTCCTCTTTATGTCAGTCTTCTTCTCAGCTCTCTGCGCCTCTGATTAAATTCTAACCCACGTGTCCTTGAAATCCTTCATTTACTTTTTTTTTTTTAACAGAACTGTTGAAACCATATGAATAAGTCTAAACATATTAATGATTATGATGTGGAGCTAGCTTAGTGTGGGGAGGAAGGGGGAGGGCAAGCTCTCAGCGAGTCCCCTTACCTTCCTTTAAATCTGAGTTTAATAACGACACTACTTTAAAAAACAATCAAGCTTGAATTACTGGGACAGGGGAGCTAGTATCCCCAAAATATGTATCTGCCTCTCAGTCATCAGCTCTAACCACTAGACCAAACTGCCTCCTAGTCTCTCAGCTCTAACCACTAGACCACACTGCCTCCTCGTCCCTCAGCTCTAACCACTAGACCACACTGTCTCCTAGTCCCTCAGCTCTAACCACTAGACCACACTGCCTCCCAGTCTTCCAGCTCTAACCACTAGACCACACTGCCTCCTCGTCCCTCAGCTCTAACCACTAGACCACACTGTCTCCTAGTCTCTCAGCTCTAACCACTAGACCACACTGCCTCCCAGTCTTCCAGCTCTAACCACTAGACCACACTGCCTCCTCGTCCCTCAGCTCTAACCACTAGACCACACTGTCTCCTAGTCTCTCAGCTCTAACCACTAGACCACACTGCCTTCCAGTCTCTCAGCTCTAACCACTAGACCACACTGCCTTCAAACATTCTAACTGCTGGTGAGCTGTTGACCAGCTAAGAGTTGGGAATTGGGATAAATATTTATTAGCCTCTTACTGGGAACCCAGCACAAGGTTTACGGCAAATAGTTTACTTTACAACTGTACAGTAAAGGGATTTTAATGGCTTTTTTTAACCAGCACCAGGTCTTTAGGATCAGCATGACGGGACGAAAAACAGCAGCTCTGACCAGCATACACCAGTACAGGTCAATGGTTCTAACAACTATGCCACACTACCTCCCAGTCTCAGCTCTAACAATTATGCTACACTGCCTCCCAGACTCAGCTCTAACAATTAGGCTACACTGCCTCCCATTCTTTCAGCTCCTAACTACTAAGCCACATTATCTCCCAGTCCCTCAACCATTAAGCTGTACTGAGCTGAGACTAACCACTGAGCTGTACTGAACTATACTGAGCTGAGACTAACCACTGAGCTGTACTGAACTATACTGAGCTGACACTAAACACTGAGCTGTACTGAACTATACTGAGCTGAGACTAAACACTGAGCTGTACTGAACTATACTGAGCTGAGACTAAACACTGAGCTGTACTGAACTATACTGAGCTGACACTAAACACTGAGCTGTACTGAACTATACTGAGCTGACACTAAACACTGAGTTGTACTGAAATATACTGAGCTGAGACTAACCACTGAGCTGTACTGAACTATACTGAGCTGAGACTAAACACTGAGCTGTACTGAACTATACTGAGCTGACACTAAACACTGAGCTGTACTGAACTATACTGAGCTGAGACTAAACACTGAGCTGTACTGAACTATACTGAGCTGAGACTAAACACTGAGCTGTACTGAACTATACTGAGCTGACACTAAACACTGAGCTGTACTGAACTATACTGAGCTGACACTAAACACTGAGCTGTACTGAACTATACTGAGCTGAGACTAAACACTGAGCTGTACTGAACTATACTGAGCTGACACTAAACATTGAGCTGTACTGAACTATACTGAGCTGAGACTAAACACTGAGCTGTACTGAACTATGCTGAGCTGACACTAAACACTGAGCTGTACTGAACTATACTGAGCTGACACTAAACACTGAGCTGTACTGAACTATACTGAGCTGAGACTAAACACTGAGCTGTACTGAACTATACTGAGCTGAGACTAAACACTGAGCTGTACTGAACTATACTGAGCTGAGACTAAACACTGAGCTGTACTGAACTATACTGAGCTGACACTAAACACTGAGCTGTACTGAACTATACTGAGCTGAGACTAAACACTGAGCTGTACTGAACTATACTGAGCTGAAACTAAACACTGAGCAGTACTGAACTATACTGAGCTGAGACTAAACACTAAGCTGTACTGAACTATACTGAGCTGACACTAAACACTGAGCTGTACTGAACTATACTGAGCTGACACTAAACACTGAGCTGTACTGAACTATACTGAGCTGAGACTAAACACTGAGCTGTACTGAACTATACTGAGCTGAGACTAAACACTGAGCTGTACTGAACTATACTGAGCTGACACTAAATACTGAGCTGTACTGAACTATACTGAGCTACAATGCCTGAGCTTGAAATTTAGGAAACAAAAACAAAATCATTTCACAGTGGAAAGTTATGTTGCTTTTTAAATTTGTTTTATTATACCTTTAAACTGAAATCATCTTTATACTGCTTCTAAAAACTCACAAACACACCCTAAGATCTCACCCAGAATAAAGCTGAGGGGTTCTGTGCAAATCGTTAATCTTTTGCAGATTTGTAATTATTTGCCTCTTTGTTGCAGGATGCCTGCCAGACTCTGACCCTGCTCACACTACACCAAATCCCTTTCATCTGCTCAGCACCGCGTCCTTGAGCACTGAAAAGCATGTGCAGGGAGGGGGGGGGGCTGTGCGGGGTGAGAGAGAGAAAAATGAGAGATTTCTCTAATGACACAAACACACACAACATTCATCACGCAGCATTTCAATATAATAAGTATGGATGCAGGAGAGCTTGCTCGTGCAAAAGAGACGTGCAGCGCCAAACTATTCCACTCTCCACCCTCACTGTCGTCTAGCAGTGATGAAATGACATGATTTTACTTTGTCCAAGTCTTGTAAGTTTAACAGGGGGTTTGCAGCCATTGTGATGATCAGAGCTGGATTAAGAGTGAAAGATATATACAGAAATGTAAAAAATGAAACACATACCAGAACAATTAGAATCCTAAATACATGCTTAAGCAGTCCCATGTATAAGACATGCATTCCGTGTGAGAAGTGAGATTATGAAAAATGGCCATTTATACCAGAATGCATGCATTATACACGTGCTGCAAGAAATTCAGTCCACATGAATTAACAGAGCTGAGTTCAGAACGAATCAGAAGTTATTCAGGTATTCAGGTGCTGTGGTATTCAGTCGGAATTCATTCTGAATTTGCAGCCTTTATTTGAACGTATTTCCCATGCTTGCGTGGTTTATGATAGAAACAGCAGACTGCATGCCTGCTTGTGCTGAAGGTGGCCTGACTAACAAGGTTAATGTTAAACCTCTCCCTGAATTCCTCTGCTGCTGTGACCTATTCTGAGCTGACCTCTAGTACTGCAGGGGGAGCTTTAGAAGGATCTGAAATATAATTAATATCACAGACTACCAGCCAGGATATTCATCTAGATCCAATTAGAGATGACTTCCAGCAGGAAACCAGCCTGAGCAGAGCTGGACTGAGACTGGAAGTGTCCTGACTTTAGAAAAGACTCTGTCCCTCTCTTCTGTTCTTTATTCTCTGCAAGACTTGACATTGGCAATAGCTGTCTTTCTGTCACCTGTCAATGCAAGTTCAGCAGGTATTATCAGAACCATTACAAGCTAATGTTGCTGAGCAATGGGGTTATTGATTGTTAAGTCCTAGGGCAGTTAGTCTGAAAAGGCATGGTAGCTGACTAGAGAATCTGTATCCCAGTCTGTAACTATAAAAGGACTCACTGACTGCTGTGTCCTAGAATACAACCACTGCACTAATAGGTCTAGGTTGTGCAGACTGAATCCCAAACATATTCACCCTGCAAAGCTGCCTACATGTAGTGTATGTGCTGTCCATACAGCTCACTGCCTGCACTCAGTGGTTGGGTTATAGACGTTGTTGACTGATGCCTTTGAGTTGGCAGGATCCTCTGCAGCCGTCCTCTTCCCATGACATAAGTAGTTCAGTCTGTTAAAATCTGCTGACCCATTACTTCCCAAGTTGCAGCGGTTGGCTTTTCCTGCTTAACTTTAGAGAAATGCATACTGTATATGTAGCCATGTTATTTATTGTTTTTACCCTTGACAGGGCAGTTGTGTCCTATTTTGATCAGCCTGCTGCTGCAATAAAGGGTCATGATCAGCATGATCACTGCGCTCCCCTGGCCTGGGATTATTCAGAGAGCAGTTATTAACAGCAAACATAACCACCTCTCAGAGAGCAATACAAATCACCTCTGCATGAGCCCCATTACTGGCTCAGGGCTTTAATACAGCATGAAAGGGGATTAGCACTATCACCTCCACAGCTTACACCCTAAGCACATTATTATTATTATTATTATTATTATTATTATTTATTATTATTTATTATTATTATTATTATTATTATTATTATTAATATTATTATTATTATTATTATTATTATGTGTTATTATTACATAATAAAACAGCAGGTTGTTCTTTCAGCTGGCTCATAAGACTGTAATTCAAAATTCCTTCACTGCAAAATTCAAAAAAGCTGCAAAAGTTGCGGTCTGCACTTTTAAAGGCATCTAATTGCATGGGTTTAAATACTGCACGCTGGGTGCCCGTAATAACCCATTATAAGCGTGTTAATTCACTCATCTCTTGTTGATTGCCAGTAGTGGTCTGGAATTTTCAGCAGGCAACACGGAGCTTAGTTGCAGGATCTGCTTACAAAAAAGCACTTCTGCCCTCTACTGGACGCATGGGGAAACCCTGCTTTGAAGACACAATTACCGGTTTGTAAATGGATCCACAGCGGGAACATAACCAGCGATTCTTTCATTTGTGTTACTGCCTTAGATGACATAGCATTGCAACAGTAATGCTTCATTTGGTGGTGCATTCATAAGAGTTACAGCTTTCATAAAAGTTTTAGTAAACAGATAAGCTGAGCACGAGTTTGCCTTCTCTCTGCGCAGATCTTTGGTTTGTGCGTTTATCACTTCCTTTCATTCCGCTCCTCCCTTCTTCATTTTCATTTATTTCCTCCCTTTTTGTCTTTCTTTTCCCCTTTCTGTTTCTTGCTGTCTCTTTTCTTTTTCTCATTTTTCTTCTCTGTTTTTTCTTCTTGTTTTTCTTCTCTGTTTTCTCTTTTTTCTTCTAGTTTTTCTTGGTTTTCTTGTTTTTCTTCTCTGTTTTCTCTTTTTTCTTCTTGTTTTTCTTCTCTGTTTTCTCTTTTTTCTAGTTTTTCTTCTCAGTTTTCTTGTTTTTCTTCTCTGTTTTCTCTTTTTTCTTCTTGTTTTTCTTCTCGATTTTCTCTTTTTTCTCCTTTTCTTCCTTCTCTGTTTTCTCTTTTTTCTTCTTGTTTTTCTTATCTGTTTTCTCTTTTTTCTCCTTTTCTTCTTTATCTTTCTTTTCTTTTTTCTTTTTTTTCTTTTCTTTTTTCTCCTCGGTTTTCTCTTTCCTCTTGTTTTTCTTCTCGGTTGTCTTGTTTTTCTTCTCTGTTTTCTCTTTTTTCTTCTTGTTTTTCTTCTCTGTGTTTTCTTCCTTCTCATTTTCCTCCTTTTCTTCTTTTTCTTTCTTTTCTTTCTTTTTCTTTTTTTTCTTTTCTTTTTTCTCCCCCTTTTCATCTTTGTCTCCTGTTCAAAGTAAAAGGTTTTAAAAACCAATGCAATTCAATATTACATTATTATTATTATTATTATATTATTATTATTATTATTATTATTATTATTATTATTATTATTATTACCTTTTTACTGCATTGCTTAATGTCATTCTATGTAAAAATGTTCATTAAGAAACTATTTTCTGTGACCTACCTGTTGCTTTTTCCTCTAGAGCGCCTCCCTGTTCCTCTCCCTCTCCGCCTGTTTCTGTCCCTACACCTGCCTCTCCCCCCTCCTCTGCTCCCCTCTCTGCCTCTTTCATCTCCTCCTCTTTCCTTCTCTTGTTTCTCTTTTGCCTGTGAACAGTTCAAGGCAGTGGCTCACTCACACTTTGTTTAATCTGGGTCCTACTCTAGACTGCTTGAGATTCACCTTCTTTGTACCGTTTCAGATTTCAGAAATGTCAATCAAAGTCACCCTTTCCCACCTCTTCCTTGTGCAATGAGCTTCAATGCTGTTTAAAAACACTTACACACATTTGTACCACAACGCCAGTCCCAGTATCAAGGCTAGACCGACAGCTGTACAGCTGACAACTCCCCATTTAGCAAGAATTGGACTGCCAGGAAACACTGCAGGAAAGGAGAACACACTCATCAGCTTTCTAAACTGTTTAGAACCTTAACATAATTGGAACATTAATGTTATAGGGCCCTGTACACAAAGCTTCCTAGAAACATTTTGAAACTTCACTGTTGACTGAATGGATGACGTTTGTTAAAGACACCAACCGCTTTGTGGATATCCAGCTTTATTTGATCAAAATGTATGGGAACAGGCAGTGATGTGGGATACGCTGCTGTTAGGAGTCCTGTCCCCTGTCAATAAGATGAGGTTAAAAGCTCCAACTTAGAAAGCCCAGGGTCATAACACAAAACATGATGTCAAATAAAAATGAAACAGCAGTGGAAATAAAGTCAATTGTAGTTGATCAGTCTTGTGAGGCAGAGAGACGGCCCTTTAAAGTAAAAGTGTGTGTTGCATATGGCAGGTGGCCCTAATTTGCTGTCTAATCCCTATCCGTCGTTTTGATAAAGCAGGGCCTGTCAATGGGAATGCGTGGGCACTACATGGTCCCTGAGTGGAGTCACCCACCTCTGTTCCAGTCGATAGTGATCAGTCCAATTGTCGTCTTGCTCGGGTCAGAGCTGCCCTTAGCAATGGTGTCTCGATTGTGCCGCACTGCAACGGGCACAAGAAACAAGTGGTGAACTTGCTGATGCAGAGCCATCTGTTATTTCAAGTACAGAATCACTGCCGAGGTCTCAGCTGTTCCTTTATCAAAGACACACATGTTAAGGTTGAACGCAAATAAAATGTGAGTGTCAGTATACAGTATATCAGGAGAGATTTAATGTATTAGAGTACTGCTGTATTACTGCAGTATTAGAGAAAACATGTGGTTCTGTGATGCTTGCTCTTGTGGTTTGTGACGTCATACACCCCTCGATGGAATGATCTCTCTTTCTCTCTGTATAATTCCTGTAACTCAGTTCCAGTAGGAGTGTCTCTGATCCTTTATTCAGGTCTGCAGTGATCAGTCCAGATGTGGAGGCTGGGGCTGCATGTCCTAATCTCTCAGCAACGGACTGCTGGCTCTCTACATCTGAGCATGCAAGCCAAGAAAGGACTTAAATCTGAACTGATTCAACCCACAGCTTCTTTAAAAGGACCTGTCACTCACCAGCACTCGTCCGGGTGCGTTGCATGGGGGGGTGCCCTGTCGTTCTCAAGAGCCCTGCTGGCAGGAGGTTCGACTTGGGTAACGGGGCTGGGGTTCAGAAAGAATTCCAGCTTTACTTTTTTTGCACAATACAAAACATGAAATATACCTATATAGGTATTTGTATACTATGAATAGCTATGACAAATAATTACGTCATTATATAAATTGTTAATGCCTGCAGATGTATGAAAGCATAACTGAAACAATGAAAACCAGGCTATAGTTTTCTTTATAACTAATAGGATAAAGCACAGTATTACTATAGTAAAAGTCCTTCACTTTATATCTTAAATAACACTTTTGACTGTAAATCTACAAACTGAACTGTTATTTCCTATTAAACACATGGATTATTATTATTATTATTATTATTATTATTATTATTATTATTATTATTATTAATAATAATAATAATTAATTAATTAATTAATTAATTAACAATATTGATATCTGTATGTATAAATAACAATGTATCTGAATACGCCACCAGAGAGCGCTGTGGATAAACAAATACTAGAACAGCCTTCCTGCTCCAAGCCTGGCTGTTTGCGACTTACAGTGCTGGATGCAATTCACCCCTGTTAAATTGCTAAGACCCTTCAAGGACCTGTTTATGGGGTAATTTTCTTCCAAAGCCAGCATAGAATATATAAAGTTCTTTACAAAAAAAGACAAAAAAACATCTATGACGCTTACCAGCACAAGCCTGCTGAACCATGACAACAAACAGCCAGGCAACACATAGCAACCTCCACGCGCTGCTCATGTTATTCCAAAACACATCTCGACCAGCCGCGAATGCGACTGGTTAACCCGGACCAATCCGTTTCCATCTAGCCCGTGATATCGAGGGGGCCGGTGCTGCTTCAAGTACAGAAAACAATGCAGTGGACAACAAAACGTGCGGGATGTGTACAATGACGTTACACCGTTGTGTGATGACGTCGGCAACACTAAATGTGACGACAGCAGAACTTGCAATCGTGTTTCCTTTCAGTTTAATATTCCTGTAATTTAAACGTGTATGTTTAAATATAATCTAATAATATAGCCTATATTAAAACGAAACGAAAATGCGAAAATAAATAAACATTTCAAACGCCACTCGAATCTGTTTGCTAGTAGTGGTTTTCTAGGATAGGATTAAGTTTTTACTCCAGTTAATTATTATTATTATTATTATTATTATTATTATATTATTATTATTATTATTATTATTATTATTATTATTATGTAAAAATTTGTCAACACGTTACAAACACTTATAAAATATATATATATCTATATATATTATATATCTATATATATATATATATATATATATATATATAATATATAAAATTATATCGTGTGTGAATGGTTAGCGACCGAAGAGACTTGATAGTGAACTATGCAGGTGAAACAGTCAGTTTTGCAACGTGTCACCTGAAAGACGGAAAGAAAAGACGAGGGGTTAAGTGACTTGCTGAGGGTCACACAATGAGTCAGTATTTGAACCGGGGACCTGCTGATTAAAAACTATTTTCTTTAACGAGCCGGTGCAATGCGAGGGTGGTGGGATGTCAGGCAAGGCAAAGGGAGGGACTCAGCTGAAGCAATCCTGGAAGACTGACTCACTTAACACACACATATACTGCATCGCTGTCCTGCTTGAGTCAGTTCCTGTCTCCTGTTCATTTTCCTCTTTACACTTCCTGCAGAGCTTCAACAGAGGCTCTGCTTTCCTCACGCTGCAGTGCAGACCCTTCAGGGCTGTTATTTTCTTTAGCAACATCGCATCATTTTCTTAAGGGCACTCCCAGAATCAAGTTATTTTAATCCTGCTGAGATTTTCCAGTGGCTAGATAATTAAACAAAGCCCTTGTTATCCTGCTAGAAACAAATGTGTGGGGTCAAGGAGAGTTCATTCTGGTTCGGATTGGGGGTTTTGCTGTAATTAATTAATCAATTAATTTATTACTGATTACTGCTCTTGTAAATTCCAAGGGGCAGTGTTTGCACTGCACAGTTACAATTTTATTAGCTAAACGACTGGTAGAATGGGACCAAAGGTGGAATGTTGTCAAGACTGCTCTGATCACCTTCTGGTGCCTCCTCAAGACACACCTCTTCAGACAACACCTATAAAACTTAACTCTTTCCTTCTGGACAATACAGCACTCTGCCTTTAATGCACTTTAACTTGTACTTATCTGCCCCCTATTTTATAGTACTTAATCATGCACTTAACCCAACCTGTAGTATTTTGTATTTCACCTGCACTCATATCTAACCCTGATGTAACTATCAACACTGTTATCTGCTCTTGAACTGCCGATATCAAATCGTACTGTGTTTTGTATTTGCTCTTATTAGGACTGAAGTCATTGTATTTTGTATCTTGCTCTTAATTGTACTGTAATTCTTGATATTGATTTTTTGTATACATTTGTAAGTCGTCCTGAGTAAGAGTGTCTGCTAAGAAATAAATAATAACAATAATAATAACAATAATAATAACAATGTAGCAACATACCAGGGCCACCCTGCAGTCTATTGTACTGTACTCCAAATGCACTGTGCTGCCTTGTCTAGTAATTCTGTGATCTGTTTCTGGTGGAGAATGAACTGTGGTCATCTGCATTTGTACAGGATTAAAGAAAACTATAGCTGATAGATAGATAGATAGATAGATAGATAGATAGATAGATAGATAGATAGATAGATAGATAGATAGACAGGATAGAAAAACAAAGTTTCTTCAATAACTTTTTTGTTGCGGTTTATTAGTAATATTATTTAATTTACAGGCAAATACATTAGATATTATATATATATATATATATATATATATATATATATATATATATATATATATATATATATATATATAATATATATAATATATTACATACACAACTTTTTTAAAAATACAGTTATCTAGTAACATATATCAATCAGGATATAAAACCTTTTTTAATATGCATACACATGTAAACATATTTACACATCAAGAACACAGGCTGTCTTTTGAGTCCATTTCTCAGACCTTATTATTCCAGTTCCAATCAGAGCTTAAAAAGCAAATGCATCAACTGGGGGTGGGGCTTTACTCTGACAGGGATTCTCATTGACGAATAGAGCTGTCAGTCGCTTAAGTGGATGTGGTGCCCTTCCATGGTATTGAGCTGTTTGAAGAAGTCTGAGCTCTGCAGACAACATCACATGCAGAATGTGATTGTGATGCAGACTTGATTAGGAGCAACAGGTTCTTTTAGGTTTTAATGAGGAATTTCAGTCACTGAAAATGAATCACATAAGCCTTGCAATGGAGCAGACAATCAGGCAATTCAATATTGCAATGGCATAGCTTACCGGAACCCCTTTTATTCTTGTGCCATTCCAAATAGCACAATGGTAATTTACATGCTTGCTAATTGTGCAATGTTCTGTGTGCTGTGCATTGTGCATTCTGATGTACTGTATGTTACACAATACAACAGTTCTTTTGTTCTTCTTTGCTAAAACATATGGTGTTATTTTTTTAAACAAATTGGGAGGCTGCCCAGGGTCCCTCAGGCTCTCATGGGAGGGTTTTTGGAATGGCAGCCCCTAGGCGGGATATGTTTTTCCACTTGAGTTACACAGACAGCCGGGAAGCGTATCAGGACTGAGCTGCCTCTGAGTTGAGGCACAGAGGACGACACTGCACATACTTGTTTTGATGTTTGTTTTGTTTTGTTTATTGTTTCCCTCTCTTACATGGCAATAGATGTAACCCTTTGATCTAGTCTACAAATTCAAAAAACAATGCTGTAAATACGATTTGAATCAGTTGACCCCATCAGCCGTCTTTCTCCAGTATTGAAATGCATTATTTTTAATTGGAACTGCTTTATGAGAACGTTAACAAATATTTTTTCGGTGTTTTTAATAACATAGTTATAAACGACTAAAACAAAATACAGTTGTCTTTAGAAAATGCCTCTAAACAAAGTAAAACCTGATTCACTGGTATGATCAACTTGAGTGTGTGAATAAGACTGTTTTGTTTCCAGTTAACAATATGCAATCAAACTGCCCTTGCTAGCTTAGCTTACAAGAAAGTTACGTAATGCACTTTGTCTGCCGCTCAGTAGCTCTGTGAGCATATTAACAGCAAGACTTGTATTCAGATTCTGCAGGTGAGTGTAAGGGCAGGCTTGGTTAGAGCGGAGAGCAGCACAGGAAGCGTTTGTTACCCCTGTCTGAAATCCCATGCTTTTTCTGTGCAGTGAATCAAGTAGACCACTACCTCCCACTACTCAGTTCTCCTCTCTTACCTACGGTTCCTCTAGCCGCCAGGCTGCATCATTGTCCTTTAAAAAGGGCTGAGGACTGGGACACACTAAGTTACAGTGCCTGCCTCCAACCGTGGGTGCCCCTGCTGAATAGGACGACTGGTGACAGTGTCAAAGTGGAAACCCCAGCGTCCCTCCGCTCCAGTTCAGGTTGCTGTGCAGGCAGAGTCCTGGTTGTTGCAGACCACGGCCAGGCTGCTGTTGAGCCGTTTGCGCGGCACCAGTGAGATTGTGGAGAAGCGAGGTTTCTTGGTGCAGGCGCTCACCAGCTTGGCACGGTACTGATCCCCTGCCAGGAAGTACAGGATGGGGTCTATGCAGCTGTTGACGCTGGCTAGGGGCCGGGTGATTTTGTAGGCGAAGTTGACGTAGTTGAGAGTCACACAGTCGGCGTCCAGCACGCGGAAGGTGTAGTAGAGGGTGCGCGTGATGTGGAAGGGGACGAAGGAGAGGGCAAAGACCACAAGGACCACGATGATCAGCTTGATAGACTTCCTCCGGGAATTGGGCGCGCCCTGCTGGCGGGACTGTAGCCCCGTCCTGGGCTGGCACAGCTTCCGGGCCATCTGGCAATAGCAGACCACAATCACAAGGAACGGGAGGCCGAATAGCAGGGTCATAACGGCTGAGCTGTAGCTGACGTACTGATCAAAATCCTCCGGCCGCGTGGTGTCGTGACACAGCGTGTCATTGTCCCTGGTGCTGATAGTCACAAAGATCAGATTGGGGATAAGGCACACCGCCACGGCACCCCACACTAGGAAACACACCACGTGGGCATGGCGCGCTTTAACCAGCTTGAGGAAGAAGATGGGGTGGCAGATGCCCAGGTAGCGGTGGACGCTGATGCAGGTGAGAAACAGGATGCTGCAGTACAGGTTGGTGTAAAAGAGGAAGCGCACAAGCTTGCACATCCACTCCCCGAAGGGCCAGTGGCTCCGGTTGCCGTAGTAATACACCAGCGTGGGCAGCGAGAGCACGTACAGCGTGTCCGAGACCGCCAGGTGGAACATGTACACGGTGCTGGGCTTCCACGGGCGCATCTTACACAAGAACATCCACAGAGCCACGGAGTTCAGCACCAGCCCCACCACGCACACTATCCCGTAGGAAAGCGGCAGCAGGATGTATTTAAACTCCTCGTCGAAGCGGCAGCTGTCGTTGGCGGTGTAGAGTGGCTTGTTCCCGGCCATCTTGTGTTGGTTGTAGCTTTTTATATCCTTCCTGTTCTTTTAAAGAACGAACACCTGTAATAAACGAAAATGTAATAAAAGTAAAATAAATAAATAAATAAATAGTGTTTTTTACAGTACACGGGAACAATGCCTCGATTATTTAACGGTTCTGGCGAAGGCAAAGCAAGTACAATCAGCAAGCTGAAACATTATTTGTTTTGACTTCTTGAGCCCCACGATTGGGCGTCAGCAAAATCCCTGTCCCAACCGTGAGCGACGCCGGCTCAGCCTTGAACAAGCAAAAGGCGCTCGCCAAGAATGCGAGTCCAAAGACCATGACACGAAATATAAAATAGCCAGGCACAGTCCCGCTAAAGAACAAGACATCTTTAAAAGAAAAACTATAATAAATGTTCTTATAGTAGAAAGCGTACTATTCCTGGAAAAAAAAAATGTAGCGAGTCTTTGTCAATACACTAACCTACCTTTCTTTCTTTCTTTTTTTGTGCCTCTTTGGTTCATTAAGAAGATTAAAATAATAAGTGTTTATATATGATAAGTAACCATAACAGTTAATTTAAATTAACTAAGTATGGAAATACAGTACAAACAGGTTATACAAAAAACTCGATCATCATTAATGAAAGCAGTGCATATAAATGATGTGTATTTGTATTTAAAAAGAAGCCACAATACGCATCCCATACAACTCGTGCTGATTCTTCGCTTTCCTTGCTAGCAAACAAGAATAGAAGATTAATCTACCAAAACAATTGATCACAGTATGTTGTTTTCTTTTAAAATCTGTATTATCCTATACAAACACAATAAAAAAAATCTCTTTATTTCACTGTACAATCCTAACACAGTCAATTAACTGTTGTCTACAAATACAAAGGCTGCTACCAGTGTACTATGAGTCTGCTTGCTGTGTTTTTAAACCAGCTTAATAACAGCATACAGTATACAGTCACTAACTGACTGAGCAAGCTGCAAAACTCATTCACAGTGCACTAAAATACTCCCCCACACATGTGATAGTGTAAACCACAAGCCAGTACACAAGCCAGTAGGGTAGAGAATTCCGTAATGAAGATGTTAAGTTAACTAGGCTCCTCACCACAATCATGCCTCTTAATAAATCACTGAGAATATCTATCGATTGAGAGAGAGAGAGAGAGAGAGAGAGAGAGAGAGAGAGAGAGAGAGAGAGAGAGAAGCTGTAGGAACTCACACTCGCTTTCCTGTGCTGTGTGCGGGTCCCCTGGCCCATGCTCTGTGCAGCGTGGAGTCAGTGTGTGGCAGTGATAAGCAGTTATTACTCACACTGGCTGTAGGCTGGGATGTGGGCAGGAGCAGGAAAAGGGGCTTGTAAAACATGATTGCATTGTGAAAAAAGGAATCCTGCCCCTCCAGCCCCACTCTCTGCACTAAGTTCTGGTTTCGGTCTCTAACTCTCTCTCTCACTCTCACTTTTGTCTCCAGAAAACAAAACCTGAGAAACCTTGTTACAGTGGGAGGACTCAGTCATATGATCCATAGCTGTTATTGGCAGAGCTATAATTTGATGTTCATGAAACCATCTGGACAGTAGCTGAGAGCTTTATTTGATCCGATTTAAAACAAACACTATTTTAATAATTTATGTTTTGTTAAGGCTTTGTGCGCATAACTTTGTGTTGCATTGTTTTAACAAAAATCATACGAATATGAATGATTATCTAGATTATAGATAAAACCAAATTGAAAACTCCTATACACCACACCTCTGGAAAATGAGATTGAATGTTGGCATAGAACAGGAACAGACACAGGCGGTGTATTTTTTCTGAATGAATCTGGAGTAAACTGTCTCTAATTTGTACAAATACATCTGTGCACTTTCACACCTGTCTGCAGTGACTCTAGTGTAATCGAGCCTAGTAGAATGACTGGGATGCAGAAATCCTAAAAATTACTGGCAACCGCCCCCCCCCCCCCCCCCCCCCCCCTTGTTTAAATGCACAGGAATGTGATTGTATGACTGAGCTGAGCAGTACATCTTTATGCATGCCTCTAGAGATAAGGTCCTGCTTGGATGAACTTTTCTATGCAGGTTTTATAGTTAATATTTAGTCAAAGAAGGTAAACACGTCTTCAACTGCCCGGCTGTGGCACTCAAATACATTTTTTTCTTGATTGTTTTAGAAATGATTATGTGTTGTCATGGATGAGCTGGACAGATAGTTGTCAGATGTGTAAAGAAGGAATGCATGCTCCCTTTCAGCTTCTGTCCTGTCTAGGACTGACCATACCTACTGACAAGTTGGATGATAAAGGAGCCTGGAGAGTATCTCTTATCACCTGTACCGGTTATCAGATTAAAACAGGGAAACTGGCTAGTGTTCCATCTTTGTATGTAAACCTTGAGGATACGTGCCTGACCTAAACTCACAGGCTGCAGAAAAAATAATGCAATACTGCATGCTATAAACAGACTGATTGGTGTATGGACCAGCCGATAAACTGTGCAGACTGTTGAGAAGGACAGGGAGGGACCTTACTTCAATGCAGGGTGAAGCCCAGGTGAACCAAACACACCTATGATGCCAGGAATTGGACCTGCTGATCCTGCTGATCCATCCATTGGGAATAAAGAAAGAATCCTACTTGATTCAGAAGTCGATGAGCATCCTGCGTAATGCAGAAGAAATCTTGTTTTGCTGTGTCTGCAGCAGTAAGGCAGGATGCCGCCTGCATGCTTCGGTAACTGAATGCTGTGTGTGAAGAGGCTAAAACGAGATGCAGTCAATGCTGAGCTTGACCAGTAACAGCATTATAAAATACAAATTTCCTTTTTTAAAACCACTTTTGCTAATACAATTTAAAACACAAAGTGTCATCTTACTGCTGCGATTCCCTTACCGATCAGGAGGACAGGAGATCAACGGGTGACCTTCGACCCCATTTTCACCTACTGAACCTAAATAATGTTGCCAAGCTACTGAACTCTGGAGGCAAGAACCAGTCTGGACACAAGAGGCACTGGGAGCCTCAGGAGAGTGCAGCTCCAGATCCGTTAAGAAGCATAAAACATTCATTCAGTCCTTGCAGAGCAGCTCATATGAATGCAAAGCAAGATCAAACTCCAGTTTGGTCATTACTGTTTAAGGGCTGGATGAAATATGGATGTGTTACAACCACTGTGATCATCATACTGCTAATAATAAGCACTACAGCTTGTCAGGGATATTTTAGTGGCTGGTTAGCTTTCCCAAATACAGCTGTTTAAATATGAGCCAGGGTCTGAAATATTTTTACAGGTAGAAATACCCAGTTAAATGTTTGATTTTCATAACCCTGTTAGTAGCCAGTTAGTTCAGGATTCTACATGTATTTTTTAAATGTAGTATTCTCAGTGTAACTTTGTCGGCTTCTAAAAATTTCATTTTGTAATTACGCTTGTAAATGGATTATAATGACTGCAATTAAATGGCCACTGTGCAGTTCAAGACTGAAACAAGCCTAAATAGTTATCAAACACCTGCAGAATAAAACCCTGTTAATGCTGCAATGAAGAATACTGAAGTGTTGCTTCATGCCAGCATCAGTTAGCTCTGGATAAGACTGCAGTTACCATTAGTAGCACTTCCTCTCCCCCAGGGATAAGCTTGATGTTCTTCTCCCGCGATGTTCCAGTCTCCGCTTAGCACGGCGTGAGTTTTGCTGCGTCGCTGGGCAGGAATGTGTGTGGGATTAGCTGTAACAGTGCCTCACTGTGCAGGGTGAGTAATCCCTCTGGAGAATACACATTGCTAAACCCCTGGACAACAAACTCTCTTCCTGCTGTCCACTTTCCCTCTCTCTCCTCTATTCCCCTCTCACCACCTTTTCACTCTCATCCCTAAAACTTACTTCTGACCTCCCTCTCACTCCGCTAACTGCATACTGTAGCACTGTCAATAGGATGCAGATTGATGGTTATCAATTTCAACCTTCAGTAGAGTAAAAAAACAAATCCACAAGATCTGAGTGACTAAAAGGAGCCCTAATCTCAAACCCCTGACAGGAACAAGGAACCTGTTTAAGAGAAGGACTCCACATTAACAGAAGACTACCCAGAGTGAAACAGTAAACAGGGGTGTTTACAAACACAAACACAGACAAGGAGCTCCACGTTTCACTTTTTTTTTCAGTCTTTTTCAGGGGCTCTTACAGTAGAGCTGCTCTTCAGTAGCTGCCTTCCATGCTGTAGATACTTGTAATATTGGCTGCATCAGTGTTGTCATAGCAGCAAGAGCCAGCGCCATATTGTGAGCTGCCACTTTCTTCCGTCTTCCTGGCAATACACTGCATAGGGCAGCTAGATTCAAAGAGCAGCGGCTGACTTATCAGCACACATAGTTTTGCAAGGAATGTTTCAATCATTCACCTATGAGAAAGTCAATGACCCCTGGAAGATAGCAGCTGGAATTCGCCTCCTGAGGGCTCAGGCATTCGCTTGTAATCAATAACTGCTGCTGACCTAAAACATTCGCTCACACTTCCCAGGTTCGTTCTGCTCCAGAACTGAAGATAGATTGTGTGTTTAAGTCATTTATTTGTCTAATTTTGGTAACCAGAAAAAAAAAATCACCCAGGACACTGAGTCACTCATATAACTACCAGTACCGTCCAAGATTAATTCAACAAGAGAATCTTAAGCCTCTTCCATTAAGATTCCAATCAGTTCCTTAGAGCTACATTTCTATCTTCTAAAGTCACCTTCCCAGTCTCTGTTTCCTCAGTCAATGTACCTGGATTTTCTAGGTGGCTGGTACTCTGTGTGTATTTGAAAATCGCCCCTTTTCTATTTTGAAATGGTCACAGCATATAAGCATAATTTAACACTTTCTCCAGTGTTTACAATGGTGGGAGCCTTTGTCAATCCCCATTGCAAGTTCAGATAACTGCAGTCTCAAAGTGGAACTGAATTTGAGAAGTGTCAGGCTTGCCGATTAGGGGCAGTTGATGATGAGAGCATTTGAATGTGCTGAGGATTGCTTCCTCAACCGGATCCTATGTTTCATAGCCTGCCTGCCTGCCTGCATGCATGCCTGCTTGTCTGCTTGCCTGCCTGTCCGTCTGTCTGCCTGCCAGCCTGCCCATCTGTGCCTGTCTGCCTGCCTGCCTGTCTGCCTGCCTGCCTGTCTGTCTGCCTGCCAAACAATATCATTGGAGATCTCTTAAGTACTTAGGAGTTGTTTGTTTCTCCCTTTGCAACAATAATGTGGAATTTTTCCTTGGTGAAAAGATAGGCTTTAATTCAGTAACCATTTGAATTTCCTTTTAAAAGAATAGTTTTGTGCCAGAGCAGAAGCTCAGTAAAACAAAACATGATTGTTTATTCAGGGCTGTGCTGCTTCTTCGGTTTTATTAATACACACTGAAACTGTTTAGCTTGCAAAAGCAAATCAGTTTCCTCTTTTATCAAGGCTACAGTTCAACTCAAAAGCTAAGACTTGTTAACCTCCCTTGTAAAACTTTCTTAGTGTAAGACAGTATAGCAGGGCAGCTTGAGGTGACACTGGGGAGCCCACATGGGCACTGATCCTACTGTATCCCTGCTATAGGGCAAGCAGCTGAGCACCAATCACGCGCTCCAGCAGTCCAACACAGGACAGCTAAAGAGGCAAAGATTTCCATTTGTGACAGCGCTTGGCGAGAAATGGCATGATTGGTAAAATGTCTTTTACTGCCTGCATCTGACATAGTCCCATAAAGATAAAGACTGAACTCAAACAGGTGACTCTCCCCATCACCCTCTTATCTCCTCCTGAACTGTCAAAAGATAATGGAAACAAACAAAAAAAAAGCTAATGCCTGTTTTTTGGGATGAACACAGAAGCCACGAACACACAAACACAATAGCAGCTTGACATTTATCTAAAGTACGAACTTCGTCTATCACTGGGAATGTTATATTATACAAAAGAAAGTTGCCTACTGCAAGAGTTAAACTATTAATAACCCCACACTGGCCTGACTCTGAACTGGAGTTTGTAGAAGCAGCTCAGTTGTATGTATTACCACGTTAATCCAAAGTGGCACGCTAATCCAAATGTTTAAAACAAAACCCTGTTCTACAAATCAAAGGAGTGTGCCTGTTTTCCGAATGTTAACCAGGCACATAGAAACATGCCATGCTGCCCTGCCTCAGTGCGGGTGGATAGGACCCTGCCTGCATGGGCGAGATGGCAGGGGCTGGGTCTTGCTTCAAATGATCAAGATCTGAACTTCAATCAGCGGGACTTGAATCCTAAATGACACTGGCATGAAATCAGGACTTACTCGGACCGTCGGTTTCCTTGGGAAAGCAATTACCCAGTTATTATTCCACGTACCTGAAGCAGTAAGATTTGAAACTTATTCATATCTGTGTCCAGACCCATATGCCCATATCACAGTCTAACCACCCCCTGGTTTCTTTTGTTACATGGGAGCCACCCTAACAACTGGCACAGTGTCCCTTCCCCACCCCTCCTAGAACGATCTTCCCCCGGATCCAAGTGAACAAAGGGCCCTGGCTTGGTTCTCTTTGATTGTATCAAAGGTCTTTGATTGGCCCTGAATTATTACCATCTTTATTGCTCCCAACAGCTTGCTGCTGCGCTGTCATCGTGGCTGCACGGTTCCTGTCTGTTTAGCACCAGCTTCCAGTCAATAAACTCAGAGTGACATCCCCATAGAGAGCAGCCAAACACCGTTTCCTTGACAACTCCAGCTGGGAGGGGTTGTTCACAGGTTTGCGTTTCTTTGGGGTTTCATTACCTGGCGTACCGTCTGCCTTACTAGAAAGGTTTTCTCATTATTCTAGACAGATTATCAATTTGAACTTGAAACTGACAAAACAACTCGCTGAGTCATCTTCTTACGCCAGCTGTGAGAAATGAGGAGCTATTTTTTATTTTGATTCGCCTAACGCATTGTTTGTGTTAATTGAACTGGGTCCTATTTTACACAATTAGACAGAGTTACTTGGGCTCTTAAAGAAAACACACTATGGCATTTTATATAATTAGAACACCAAACAGTCTGGAGACTTTATAGAAAATAATAAATAGTGAACTAGGCTCCTGAGTGGCACATCCAGGAAAGGCACTGGACACGTCACCGGTTTGAGTCCAGGCTATTCCATTGCCGACTGTGGACGGGAGTTCCCAGGGGGCAGTGCACAATTGGCCGAGCGCCGCCCGGGGTGTCCCTGGCTCACCGCGCACCAGTGACCCCTGTAGTCTGGCCGGGCGCCTGTGGACTTGCCTGTGAGCTGCCCAGTTACGTTGTCCTGTGACGCTGTAGCTCTGAGGTGGCTGCATGATGAGTCTGCAGAGTGACAAGAAGCGGACGGCAGACGGCACAAGCATCGGAGGATGGCGTGTGTTCATCTTTGCCGCTCCCCAGTCAGCGCGGGGGTGGGAGCGGAGAGCTGAGCCTAAATAACAGTTGGAAATTCTGAATTGGGAGGGAAAAAAAAACAATTGGCGACAACTACATTTAAAAAAAAAAAAAAAAAAAAGACAAATAAATCTGTCATCCAGCATGTCAAATTATTATGGTAACTTTTATTGAGGATCCAAGTTACCACCAAGCTCTATTGTGCTAGCTGAGCCCCACCATGCCAGCTCCTCTTTTCAGAGGGTGCCCATGGCATGTGAAAGCAGCAGACAGAGGACCCAGGCACCAGTGTGGGTGGCTAGCTTATAAAACAGAACTGAAATGAATTGGGTCTTAGAAGTAATTACAAGAGTGGCTGTGAAATAGGTTTAGCTCTAATCCCTGATAAAGAAATGCACATCCTTGTGCTGGAAATGAATATAAGGTAAATGCGATATTTAATTTCAAAACAGTAGGAGATATCAGAAACAGATGATGCATGACACAGAAGGACCAGGGGACGAATTGGGATAAGCCTGGCTGTCTGCATGATGAACCTTATAATTCAATAAGGAGGATTGCAGCAACTGGATGTCTATTTTCAAGTGAACAGATAACAGGCCACCGGGAGGCGATATCTCTCAAACACAGGGAAGAATAAAAACTTGCAGAGCTCCAATGATAGTCTCTTCGGCTCATTCAAGCACAGACACACGAGCCACGATGAGAAAGAGGTCAATCTTAGTGCAGTTGTTATTTCCACAACTCCAATCGAGAATCCCAGATTTCACGAAGGTTTTCCAGGATCACCCTCCTATGGGCAGGGATCCTCACTCCAGCTTCCAGCAAGTCCTCTTCAGTGATGTCACTTTTCAGCAGAAGTTCTGGTTTCCATTGAAACCCGTCCCCCTGCTGGGCTGGAGCTGGCCCCAGAGGAGCCAACCCCTCACCTGAAGTATTCCAGCTCATTCCAGCCCTTCAGGCTGAGTCCCGCCTCGTAGCGCTGCAGCCCCAGCACCCTGAGCCACTCCCCCACTGTCCCTGGCACATCGCGCACTGCCAGCGCTTGCACACAGGGGGCGACAGACAGCATCACAACAGCGCCAACATCAGCAATAACAACAATAGCAAGAAGAAGAAGAAGAAGAAGAAGAAGAAGAAGAAGAAGAAGAATAGTTAAGGGATTTAATCGATTATGAATGTTGCGTTATCAGCTTTATTTGTTAAAAAAACTAATTGTGAACCTATTAATCGAATTAGTTAGTATTAAAAAGGTAACAAAAAAAGTATTTTAGAGCTTCATGTTAATGGTAAACTGTTTGACTGTTTTGCTGTCGGCTATCAGTACAATCTAATGAAATCGATTCATTGATCATTTTCACGCTCTGATGAACCACCTAAAATGAAACGTAAAGATGAAAGCCCCTACAATAACAGTGAGAATGTTTCTCTCAATACCTCTCCCTGTCCTGGGTGGGGTTCCCAGCAGGCTCCTTGACTCCACACAGCAGAGGAGGCAGGGACCTCAAACACTGCAACCCGCCCCCGCCCCCTGGGGACTGAATACTCGCTTCTGATTGGCTGGAAGTCCACTTCGCTGAGTGATTTGGCAATCTGGAGCGCGGTGAGGGACTGGTCTCCCGCGTTGCTTCCAAACTGAGGATCCACGATCCAGGGAGCAGCAGTCTCGGCTCGGGAGCGTCTCAGAGACAGATCCTTGACTTGTGCCTTGTAGAAAAGGAGCAGGTCCTTATTCAGTTTGTGCAGGTCCTTATAGAATGAAGACTGCTCTTCATACACACCAGCATGTTTCATATAGTAGTTCTGCTGGTCCCTATTCAGAGAGGGCAGATCCTTATACAAAGAGGCATTGTACTGTAAGGACTGGTCGCTATACAGGCTGGTCTCTGGTGTTGCTCTGGGCTGGGTTGTGCTCACTGGGCTTGGTCCTTGGCAGGGAAGAGCTGGTAGGAGGAGCCGGGCTCCGATGTGTATTCTCGGGAGCTCTGGTAGTGTGGGGTGTACCCCGGGATTTCAATTTCAGCAAAGTTGGCTCTGTGAGGGTATTTGCTGTCCTGCGTCAGCAGTTTGGGGTGCAGGGTGGGGTCTTTGGGCCCCACTGGCTGGGATTCACTGGCTGGTGGAGTTCGCTCACCCTCTGGGGGCCCTTTCTGTGGCGGGACGACCGCTTCGAATATGAAGTAGGCAGGGTTGGTGTAGCTGCTGGGGGTTTCAGAGGAGACAGGAGCGTTGCTGAAACAAGAAACAAGCAAAGAGTTACTGCTCTGATAACGCAGAGCACTGGGGCTGGAGGTGTGAGTACTAAGCATTTAAAAACTACATTGGTCTGCCATCACAATTCTACCTTCAAATATTATTTATAAAGCTATCCGCAGCGATCCCTGTACTGCACAATCGGAAAGCAATATGCCTGATGAACCTTGTGAAAGTTAATTTTTAGTAGATTTACCCAAGCTTTACCACCCCCTTGTGGTCACAAGGAAGTACTGAAGCAAAACTGTTTCTGGACTGCTCTCAAACCAGGGGTGTTTGATTCTAACAGAACATCACATGCATGGAAAACATGTGTTAAAATGTACTCCTGTCAGCGTGTAGGGCAATACCACGCACCTCACCTTGCACCATGGCTGAGGGGTGTCCGGGGAGACAACCCACCTCTCACCTCCCTGTTCTCATCCTTCTCAAAGCAGAAGCACTCTGCAGGAGATGAGCATTCAGAGAAGCGAAAAATAGAGCACATGCAGACATTAACAATAATTACATAGACAGCTGTTGCAATCAGACTGATATCAGTGAAACTGAAAGAAAGCAGACCACACTGCCTCCCAGTCACTCCTCTCTAATCTCCATAGCCACACTGCCTCATCCCTCAACTCTTATCAATTTCAAATGCATGTTCATTTAGGGTCTTGACGTGACTCATCCAAGGCAAGGAGGTCTTAACCACAGCTGTTAACCACAGCCGTTAAGACCCCTCTGGTCTGCTCGGCATGTCATTGACTGAGGATGCATCTGCTTTAATATGGGAGTTTGAAAACAGCAACCTCAAAAAGAGGAACCTTCTCAAAGGATCTGCATTCTGCAAACAGCACAGCCTCAATTAGGTGTGCCTCTGAGTGACTGGGATTACCGTAGATCCTCTCTCTTGTTCCGCGCCTGTCCTTTGGCACGTAAACACGAACACACCCGCGAATGGAGCCCATCTCCTCTGCCCGGTGAGTCAGGAACATCTCGAACTGCTGGGCAGTGCTGCCGATGAGGGAACGCAGCGCAATACAGCACTCACCTGCAGGTGGAGGCAGAGCCAAGGCGTACAGCATTGACACACAGCTCTATAATGGCTTGCAAATGTACACATGGAATATCATAGGACTGGCATCTGAATAGCTGATAGATTCTAGACCAGAGATTTATAATCAGCAGGAATTCATCAAACAGGTGTGCCATTGACCGGCGCTGTAGTTGGGAGTTAAGCTGTAAATAAGTTTGTCATGTAGCATTAAATTGAATAGGAAGCCCAGGATTCGTTTTCTACTACCATTGTATGGAATGACAATACTGATAATGATTGCACTCACCGTATGACTCGTATCCATCACAGGACTTGACAGAGAGAAGCAAGTGCTGATCCCGGAGGTACTCCATGTCAGGCAGGATCGGGGTGAGCTGAAGAGAGGGGGTGTAATATAGTCAGGGTATTGCACTGCCAGAGTCACACTGGCGCAGTGCTGCAAGCATGGATCTCTGCTCACCTTGGCAGCTGTTTGGCTGACCAGCCCAGCTTCAGGAATCCAGTCACCTCACAGCTCTGAGCATCATTCTCACTCGACCTCCTGAACTCTGTACAGGGCACAGGACAGCAGCAATATTACATCAGATCCAGGGGGTGTAAAAGATGGTCGCAGCAGAAACATGCTGCGTGATGCCCTGAGCTGGATTCTCAGAGATATTTACACCAAATCATCAGCAGCACAAGTAATAAAGTTACTAATCCGGTAATAAACTACTCACACATTGAATTGAGGGCTCTTGTAAGTAGTTCTTGTTTGTTTTAGAATTAAAATTGGTATTTTTCTAATACAACATGGATTGAAGTGTTAAACATAGTGTTACATGTGGGATTTCCAATTAATATTAATATTAATATAAACACTCCTAAATATAAATTCTGCTAAGTGATCAATAATCAAGATACGATTTTAGAAATGCATCCTTTAAACCCACACAAACAGTATCTCATTGTTGTTGTAATAGCAGCCAAACAGCGCCCCCTACCTTCCAGGCAGCAGGAGTGGAACTCAGTAAAGAACTTGGATTTGCTGGCGGTCTTCACAATGGCTTCAGTCCCCTTCAGCTCAATGCAGGCTCGCTCCACACTCAAACCCAGGTCTGCACAGGAAGAGAGGACAAATGGGACCCCTGACTAAGACTTTAAAGGACAGCCTCACCTGCAGGGGGCAGATGATATCTCTAGGGTTTCTTTCCAGTACAATGAAGAATGCAATTGCAAAAATGTTTGTCTGCTTGACTTAAAGGCTGTCTCCCTAAGAGTTGAAATTGTATGCTGCCAAATAGGGCAGTGTCTAAACAGCTCTACAGACTGGGGAGCTGGGGGCGTGGCCTCACCTGTCTTCGAGATGAACTGTGATGTCACTCCGACTTGGAATGAGGCAAAGAACAGGAGAGGAGTTCCACAGGGTATGAAATGGAACCCATTGGGAGATGTTGATTTGATATTGTATTGATATTCCATCATAGGAATTAAACAGTAAGTTAGCATTAGGATTTCTTTTAAGGGCATTTTCAATGTATTAGCTGTGCCTTTTTCAACTATTGTTCATGAAGGGAGCATCTTATATTAATGAGAAACTCTTCAAAACGTGACTGATCTGATGAACTGTACAGCTGGTCTGGAGCTGTCCTAGTTTGCTGAAATCATGTAAATGTGTCATTTCCAATCACTGTGTCTGCTTCTGGGAATACCCGAGCAAGCGTGATTCTCTATATTTTCTCTATGATTTCTCTTTCTCCTGGCTCTTGCGTTAGCAGCTCGGCACAGACTCACCATAGGAGGTGCAGACGAGGTGTGTCTCTGGGTAGGACTTCCAGAGCACACGGTCACACCACGAGGGGACGTTGATCCGCACCTTCAGACAGAGACAACGGAAAGAGACGCGCATTACTGTCCAGCTGCTGTCCATGTGCAAATGAGGTCCTGAAAGCAATTCTAACACAAGTTTTATAAATCTTGGATTAGACTACAGGGTGCGCACATATTTCAAATGCTTAATCATTCGCTTCCTATTCTGTAGGTCAGCTAGCTCTCTAATGGTCTGGCTTCAATCAGTCCATGGGACCTACAGCCTACAAAGAGATTGGGTACCAGAAAGCAGACATGTGTTTTTATTATGAGCATTGTATTATGACAGTTAAAAAAAGCAAAGCAAAGAAAGAAAAGATTTTTGTCACAATGAAAGGGGAACCAGCGACTACACTTCTCAGTCTTGCAGTAGTAAGACATATGGAAGTGGATTTTTTCTTTCGTTTCCACTTCTTTGAACTGTAGTAGTAATACTTTCTCAAAGTATATCAAAGCACTCTGAGGAGTGTTGGGAAATATAACAGTACCCACAATATATCATGATACCAAAAGGCTACAACACCATTGACTGAGCCACAATACTACAGTGGAGAGGGTACTAGCACGAACTGACAGAAGTATCATGTGGGGTAGTTTCTGAGCAAAAGCACCCTGATCTTTGTGCCGAAGCAATGCGCCTCAAGGTTTTGTAATACAGAATGAAACGTGTTTGTCTTGTAATTTGTGATCACTGTGTAGGAGCCTCACCCCAGTGGTCTTGTATTTCTGCCACAGGTAACAGTCCCTGGACCCCCTCTCGTAACAGTAGGTGGGCGGGAATGCGATCTCCTCTTCATCTGCAGAAAGAGAAAGCTGAATTAACCAAGGGCAGTCTCAAGGGCAGTCTCCCATTCAACGGTATTGAACGGGATTTACTGGCTGGTCAGAGCAGATGATGGCAGTAAATCCACTTTGTCTGGTATTATTTGAAATGCACTAGAATTAAGATTGTCTTTAAGCCTCACAAAGATACAAAGGAACACATGGCATCATCACTTCTAACTAATTTGGTTGGATTTCTTCATGTAGACATGTAATACTTTACCCTGCTTAACACTGTGCTGTTTATCAAGCTTTTATCCACTGAACAAAGACTGCCACGGTTTACCAGGGTTTTTACGAAGCTCTCACTAAGCCTTACTGAACTGTACTACAGAGAGAGGGTCACAGTGCGAGAGGAAGAGGGCGCTCCGCTCACTGAAGTGCAGGAAGGCTTTCCTCTTGTCGCACTCACGGGTCAGCTGGTCAGCACACATCAGCTCTTCGAACTCTCGCTTGGTGACGTGTCTCAGGATCTCCTGCAGGGGGCGACACAGAGTCCCAGAGTTAGAGAAGAGGAGTGTGGGGCTGCGCCGAGACAGGCAGACAGGGGTGTACCTCCACGTCCAGGTCCAGCCGGTAGTTGAAGTCTCCGCACCAGAAGAGGTGAGTGAAGCGCAGGCTGATGTCGAAGGCACTCAGCTGCTTGTCCCCCAGAGACAGCAGGCGCAAGATGTCCTGGTAGTTCTGGTTCCTCCTGCAGGTTTGGAAAACCACAGAACTATTCATCAAACAAACAGACAGAAACCTTGTGAAGGGCTGCCGCTACCTGAAACAGGCAGGTGGGGCCAGAGCCTCTAACAAAATAACATTCATTGGAACATATATTCCACATATATTCCACATATGTTACACTACTAATATATGCAGTTCATCCATGACTATAAAAGCAGACATGCCAGTTTATGTAGTAATACTAAAGGAATATTATAATGTCTTCATCAATGTCTCAACAGCCTAGGAAGCTAGGGGCTTCTCATCAAGCCTGTGTTGTTATCCAGTTCGAGGTCAGTTTTGTCGTTTTTATCTGATTGTCTTGTCACTGCCGGAGGTGAGGTGGCCGTTGACGAAGCCAAAGGAGGTCCCGTTGAAGAGGAAGGAGACCCCGACTGCTCCTTTATTCCCTGAAACACACGCGGCAGCAGCTTGCTGAGAACCATTATCCTGGGATGATGAGTCTATAGCAATGTCAAAAGTATCTGACACACAAACTATATCAACAGACCCAGGGCCAGCAACAGAAAGCACAGTGTCCTTAACCCAGAAGGATGTCCACAACAAAAAAACTCAGTTCCACTTTGTAACAAATATGATACCCTTTTTAAAGTTACTCCGTGTGCTCAAGAATAAGCACTCACTCTCACACACACACACACACACACACACACACACACACACACACACACACACACACACACACACACACACACACACGCACTCTCTCTCATCTCTCTCATACCCAACGTGTTGCCCAGGCCAGTCTTCACACTCGAAGTGCCCACATGGCTGATGCGGTGCTCATGTTCCGGCTTCACCAGCACCGCCAGTTTGATATTCCAAAGAGACTGCAGGGCCACCTGCAGGAAGGACACGGACATGCAGGCTGTCACAGCAGGGACTTGCACTCTGCAAGAAAGACCCTTTCCAGTACCAGACGGCAGTGTTCTCTTAACCATCTATCAAGGTGTGAAACATGCCCAGTAGGCTGTTTTCATACTGAAAGTGCTCTGGTGAACTATAACAGGTCAGATTGACAGCGCTGCTTTACACACTGTATAACCCCCCTGTGTCGAATGCTGCTGGCCACTTTGAAGTCGATGTCTGTGATGCTCCGCAGCGCCCCCCTCAGGTGCTCGGCCCACTCCCGCTCACCCAGCGTGTTCTCCTGCGTCCTGACGGCATATAGGTCGTGGGGCAGCGCTGCTGTGGTCTCGTCCTGCACCCGCCCCAGACCAGTCGAGGTGAGCCAGGAGGTCAGGCCGCAGGGAGGAGGGGTATTGCCTGAGGCGGAGGAGAGAGACAAGAGAAGAGGATTTTTTAACTACAAAGGGGCATGGATCACCACATTAATGAAAATTGGGGATAAATACTACATACTGCTGCACTGAAACATTAGGGTTTTTTTTTTTTTTTTTTTTTTTTTTTTTAAAAGCATTTTAAGACTGGTCACATGAGGGACACAAAAACACATACAATAAGACTTTATGTAAGGGGGCTATTCTGAATGAATTTAGGTAGCACAGATTTGGCCTGTAATTGATTTTGACCGAGACCCCTCTTCCTGGAAGCAGAGCCCCATCCCCACGGTTACCCATGTTCCAGGTGCCCACGAAGACGGAGATGACATCGGGCTCATCCTGCTTGGAGTGCCTCGTCTTCATGAGCTGGAGCAGCTGGCAGAACGCCTCCCTCTTCTACAGAGAGACCGAGAGCACAGCCATTGGAATCATCACTTACTAAACAAGAGCCGTGGTAAGCAGGGATCAGGGGTTGTCTTGCAATTGCGCTCTGTCCACCAGAAGAAAGATACGGGTTCAAGGATTTCTTGGTTCTAAAAACCAAGCCCACCATGTGTTTTAGAAATATTTTGAGATGTAGGGCAGTGAGATGAAAAGAATATGTGGAAAAGGAAAAGGATCTAGCTGTCAGTGTTGTTGTTGTGTAGTCCCGTACTCACCCGGGCGTTTTGAAACATGACCTCTCTCTGCTGGTTCTTCTGGGAGTCCAGGACCATCCGAAGCCGGTTCTGAGCACTCCGGTACTTCACCAGCTGCAGGACTGAGCAGTGAGAGAGAGAGAGAGAGAGAGAGAGAGAGAGAGAGAGAGAGAGAGAGAGAAAGGTTACAGATAACAAGAAAACATTTTTAATAATAATTCCCTTGCCATGTTCTATTTCGTTGGCTATTATTGTCACTCCCCTGTTATGTCAATGAACGCAACGATGGTGTCAGAGAAAGCGCGCGCTCACTCCTGTCGTGCGAGATGCATTCCTTGTGTGAGACCCCGGGTCTCTTATCGAAGATCAGCCGCCCTCTGTCCACATCAATATGCAGAGCCAGCCTGCCAGCACGACCCACCTTCACCTAGACAGACAGACAGACAGAGTGACACACCTTCACCAGACAGACTGATCTGATCAATGCATTCAAACAGGTAGAAAGATCACCTGGAAGGTGTGAACAGGCATGGCTCTGGTGTTTGTGCGAGCGATGGGGACGGTCCCAGTGGGCGGGGCAGGCGGCACTGTCAGGCTGTGATTGGACATTGCCTCTTGTAGGGCCTTCAGCACCTGACCAAGAAAAGGAACAAGTGAGAGAATGCCATCACCCACAATTAGGAACCCTCTCTTCAAACTGGTTTGTTGAGTTTCGTTTTTTCCATTTTTTATCCCAGTACCTTTCTCTCCAGTGAGGACAGCAGGCTGTTCAGGGAGGAGATCTTAATGATGAGTCTCTCCAGATCAGAGGCTCCCCCTCCTGGCACACCCTGTGAGGGGAGGGGAGTGGAGAGAGGTTAGAGAAAGGTCATGACAGGGTCACATGGTAAATCGTTTCTAACACAAGCTATATTCCACTAGAGGGCTGGCATTTTGCCAGAGGGGCTTTTTTCCCGCGTAGATACAGATACACATTGCCAAGTTTATTTTATGAAGAGCAAATTAAATAGAGGCTATTACTACTACTACTACTTCGAAGGTTGGTGTAAATTAATAAAGCGCGTCCTACCTGTGTCTTAGCCGAGGTCAGGGACGGGCTTGGGTCATCAAACACTTACCAGGGTCTCCAGACTGGACAGGCTTAGATCAATCTCACTGAGGGCAGGGAGCAGGAACCAAGAGAAACAACAGTGTGTTTGGTACAAGAGTACCATTTTCTTACCTTATATGAGTTTCCCAATCATGCTCTGTGGTGCTCTGACCTGAGTTCTGGAGCTGCTCTTGAGTTGCTAGACTTGTACTTGTGTAACACAGACGACACCTGCAAAGTGTCTGCTCAGCTCTTAACACCAGCTCCATCAAATGGCACGTGTTTCCTTTGGTGTTGCTGTCAATACGCAGTGGCAGGACACAACGCTTGTGAGGTTCTGTCCCTCATTACCTATTTTCAGATACATTACCTGTTCATAAATATATCCAAGAATGATAATGAGGCATCTAATGCAGCAAAAACCCTTTTGGCATCACCGTGTCTCCCAAACTCTAGATTTTTTAAAGATGACCACATTAGTTGGTCAAGAGCACGCCTTGTATTTGTATTTCTCCATCAGATGCCCTAAATGTGTTTATAGCCTCATATAACACACATACTGCCCTCTGTCACTCTATGTATAGAGATGCACTGTGGTCTGTGATCCAGCAATGTGCTGGTATAGATGCACTGTGCCTCTATCTCTCTGTGGTCTGTGATCCTGCAGTGTGCTGATATAGATGCACTGTGCCTCTATCTCTCTGTGGTCTGTGATCCTGCAGTGTGCTGGTATAGATGCACTGTGCCTCTATCTCTCTGTGGTCTGTGATCCTGCAATGTGCTGGTATAGATGCACTGTGCCTCTATCTCTCTGTGGTCTGTGATCCTGCAATATGCTGGTATAGATGCACTGTGCCTCTATCTCTCTGTGGTCTGTGATGCTGCAGTGTGCTGGTAAAGATGCACTGTGCCTCTATCTCTCTTTGGTCTGTGATCCTGCAATGTGCTGGTATAGATGCACTGTGCCTCTATCTCTCTGTGGTCTGTGATCCTGCAATGTGCTGGTATAGATGCACTGTGCCTCTATCTCTCTGTGGTCTGTGATCCTGCAGTGTGCTGGTAAAGATGCACTGTGCCTCTATCTCTCTGTGGTCTGTGATCCTGCAGTGTGCTGGTATAGATGCACTGTGCCTCTATCTCTCTGTGGTCTGTGATCCTGCAATGTGCTGGTATAGATGCACTGTGCCTCTATCTCTCTGTGGTCTGTGATGCTGCAGTGTGCTGGTAAAGATGCACTGTGCCTCTATCTCTCTTTGGTCTGTGATCCTGCAATGTGCTGGTATAGATGCACTGTGCCTCTATCTCTCTGTGGTCTGTGATCCTGCAATGTGCTGGTATAGATGCACTGTGCCTCTATCTCTCTGTGGTCTGTGATCCTGCAGTGTGCTGGTATAGATGCACTGTGCCTCTATCTCTCTGTGGTCTGTGATCCTGCAGTGTGTTGGTATAGATGCACTGTGCCTCTAGCTCTCTGTGTTGTTACCTGTGCAGCCCTCTGCAGGCAGCCCCCAGAGCCTGCAGGTTCGAGTTCCCGTTCCTCACTCCCTCCAGGTCCAGGTGTAGCTGGGTGCGCAGGTACTCACTTGCCAAGCCAATCAGATCGCTTGCCCTGCTGTAATTACAGGTGCACACAGCCAATCAGAACCATTGCAGCTCTGGATCTCCCAGCAGCCTCTGTAAGGTTTTAATTATCTGGTCATTGGAAGGGTAACTGCAATCCCATGAGAAGTTGGACAGTATTCAGGTTTATAATGGAGATGCAGCTATTCCCTGTGATTGGGATATCTGGAGAAATAACAGTTCAACCATTTAAAAAAACATTTCAGAAATAAGGTCAGTATCATTTGATATATTGTTACGAGTGGTGTTAGTGATCAGGTTCGTCAAAGTTTGTGTTTTCTTTTCAAAACTCTGAACACACCAGTATTATTTTCTTTAAAATGCTTAACTATAAACAGAAGAATTGGGTCATGTGGAAGCAGAGCTCTTCTCCTGGCACACCGGGTGGCATAGCATTCTAGTAACTGGGGAATCAAAGCAGTCGGGGGTCCGTCTCAAAGCAGCATGTACCTGGGGGGCCCCAGCTCCTGCAGCCGCTGTTGGAGGAGGAGGGGGATGGAGGTCTGCGTAGGGAGCGGGGGACGAGAGTCCCCTGTACCAGCACTGCTGGGACTGGCCTGCACTGCACTCTGGAACCAGGCTGGACCGGGTCTCTCATCCTCGCCATCTGGGGAAATACAACGATCTCTCTAACGCAAATCCGCAGTCTTGTTTCATTTGAATGTTTTTTAAACATTATTATGCTACAATTTTTCAAAGTACCTTTCAGATGGATGTTATTAGCAAAGAGGTGAGCAAGACAACAGGAAGTGCAGTAGAAAGAATCACTTGCACAGCTAAAGTCAGGGTCTTGTATTCATCTTGCAAGCATCACTGCTCAATAAAATCTCCATTGCAATTGCTATATCACTCCCAACTGCAAAAAGAGTGGGCTGTTTCAAGCGAATTCATTTACAAATTAACTGAAATTCGGTATTAGTGAAACAGTTGAGAGAAACATACATTCCAAACTGCATTTAATTCTTCAAAGAGCTCTCAGCCTGCGCCCCTACCTTACCTGAGCCGTCGTCACCCGCCTCGCTCTCGTTCCCCACGGGGTACAGCAGGGGGTCACCAGGCCCTTGTGAGGCTGCTGGTAACCCGAGACCAGGTCCGCCAGCGTCCGGAAACAGTTCACCTGCACCCCCTGCGTCGTCTGCAGAGACCAAGACAGAGTTCAGCTGGCAGGCTGGCTTTTGATTGCATCGCGAGGGTGCATTTTGTGAACAAGACTAAAGTAAAAGCAATGCCCACTGTGTCTATAATTCAGTTCACTAGACTAATACACTCAATGGGCCAGAGTCTCAAAGTCATTTACTCCAAATCGTCATTAGGGAAGGGGGAAAAAACACAATTTAAAATTCTTAAACAAACAAGAAACAGCTTCAGGCTACTCACATGCGCCTTAATTAAATGCTGGTAAAGATGGTACATTTTTTTGAGGGCGTTTTCACTATTGTTTTTATGCCTCGCCAAAATGTGATAAATCAAGTAAAAAGGCTATTTTGAAATAAGACTTGCAGCCATGTTAACGTTTTTTTTCTAAAAAAAAACACCACATTTGTTGACAATAGAGAAGGTCATTGCTATGTTACAAAACTAGTAAACAAAAACAAGTTCTTCTTGTTTATTTCTACTTTGTTGACAGAATTAGCATAAAAATTGTTCTAGTGTAAAAGCCTGACTGCCCCATATCAAAATAAAATTCAAATAAAACCCAGTTCCCCCAGGCCGTTGCCTGAGGCACCGCTGAGGTCAAACTGGTTCCCACATCCTGATCCAGATAGCAGCCGTGCCGAGTGAACCAGCGTGCTACAGAAATCACTAACCCACTTTAAAGGACGCGAGAGCTTTCCTCTCGGTGCCCTGCGGTCGACAGCGTCTACAGAAATCACTAACCCACTTTAAAGGACGTGAGAGCTTTCCTCTCGGTGCCCTGCGGTCGACAGCGTCTACAGAAATCACTAACCCACTTTAAAGGACGTGAGAGCTTTCCTCTCGGTGCCCTGCGGTCGACAGCCTCTACAGAAATCACTAACCCACTTTAAAGGGTGTGACACCTTTCCTCTCGGTGCCCTGCGGTCGACAGCGTCTACAGAAATGTCTATGTGTTGACTGCAGACTTTTTCTCAGTACGGTTCTATTTATTCTCCTGGTTTATGCAAACAGGACTAAATAAAGCCAGAATGCAAATAATCGCAACCAGAACCGCGGCTAGAAGAGCAGAAGTACCATCCCCTGCACTTACAGAACTCCCCTCATGAAAATTTACCACATGCTAACTTGGCATTTTACTTTGCTTTTAACTACCTTTCTTGCACCATACTTGATATTGGTATGTGCTTTACCATTTGCTGTAAGTTTCCAAACGGATCAATTTAAATTTAGAAATAAATTTCCAGGTTAATGAGTTAATGGAACATACACAAGCAGATTACCTGAGCGCAGTAATGGGATGGAGGTGTTTGGACTGGAACAGCCTGATTAAATTTGTATCATCAAGTGAAGTAGATTTGCTCGGACCATCTTCAATTTTCTTGAATTATCCCAGTGTGTTCAGCCTGCCAACTCATTGATGCATTTTATAAATCCTAGTCAGATGTGCCCTGAAATGAAGAATTTGTTTGTTCGTACCTCCTAGTGTACAGGGTGTGCCCTAGTTTAATCGCCATGTAAGTGTTCTAGACTGGTGTTCATTTCTAGAACAGTTGGATTATTCAAGAACAGTCTGGAACAGTTTAAAAAATATTAAACTTTATTCAATGAATTAAAACAGGGTATATAAAAAGTAATCTTTAAATCATGCCTAAAACTCGGTGAGCAGCAGAGCTCAGAACTGAAAATATGTTTAATATCATGAACTATACACCTAAGAAACAAATTACTCCCATTTTACCAGCGCAAACAGTAACAGAATCTGACTGATTGACTATACCGCTGTTTTATTCTCACTACATTGTATTAAAACATATATAAAAGGAGCTGTCACTATGATCATCACACTACTAACTCGGTAAGATATTGTAAAGCCTACTCTGTGCACTGACCTCATAATGGAGCCCAGTCTACGTTCATGGTGTTTTTTTTTATTCCTCTAGTATTAATTAGCAGTGCATGCCCGTCATTAAAGAGACAGCCCCTGATGCTTGTACACAGTTTCCATTACGCATTCCCGATGTAGTTTGCGATTGTTATGATGTCCGGAGAGATGCACTGCAAGGGGAGTTGTGAATCATATAATGGGCGTCCATTAACGGTGTCCCCAGTGTTAAGATACTAGCCCTCTCACTGAGCAGTGCTGCTCCCAGCTGGATGAATAGGAAAATGTTTTGCTTTTCGTTAAGCTTACGCAGGCAGAAAAGCATGCAGCCTGCATGCGCAGTTGTCTAATTATTACACAGTGGAAGACAGCAAGGCAACCATGTGTTTGTGTGTGTGAGAGAGAGTAGGTGGTGCACTCACCTGCACGGCCAGTAAGCCTTCCTCATCAGGCAGGATTCGACAGGTGTGAACATGGCACTGAAACCTGGAGAGAGAGAGAGAGAGAGAGAGAGAGAGAGAGAGAGAGAGAGAGAGAGAGAGAGAGAGAATGTGGCAGCCTAAACAGTTTCCACTTTAGCTGGCAGACGCTGAGGAGCAATTTCAAAACATTTGTTTTTAAATAACTTTTCATTTGTGGCCATTTTTTTTAAAGCAATCTTGCATGAACAAAAGACCCACAAGCACACAAAAATAAACACAGGGACACAGACACAAACGATGACCAAAAAAACACAGACACACGAAAACATTGACTAGCTTTGCATCTCAATCCGACAGTAGTCCTACCAGAGAGAGAAAAAGCACAGCGAATAAAGGCATCAGCCAATTACAGATGTGAAATGGACAAAAATTTGTACATCGCCCAGGAGTGAACTTTTTTTATTAACTTGACATTTGTTCCAGTTATCTGTATATAGCTTTTATTAGCCAGTTCTTTGCATCTTTATAAATAGATAACCCTTTTATTCTTACTTGGCTGTTGGTCAGATTTCTGTTTACTCATTCCCTGCATATGATCCTCGTGAAGCCTTTAACTGTGAGGCATTTATCATCCTGGACAATGCAGTTTATCCACAAGTATTTACAAAACACTCTGGCCCTCCCAGGAAGGATTCCCTGCCAAAACAGCTGTGTACTTAAACAAGAAAAAAAGCAATGAAAAGAACGGAATCCAAGACTGGAGCTGGCAGACTGAGCCCCAGCTGCTGGACAGAGAAAGTGTGGAAAGTGTGTGTGCTGGCTAATTGTATATTTTGTTTCAATGGTAAGCATTTCAAATGTCAAAAGAATCCTGTTGGAATGTATTTCCAATTGAGTTTGAATGCTTTTTTGAGGCATGAATGTCACCTAAAATTAGCTTGTGTGAAAGGGACCGCATTCATGTATTGGTATGAAAGTCCAAACTAACAGCAATATTGGGTATTGCAATAATTTGGGTCAGCGTGCTTTTTGAACTGCAGAATGTGTTGTGTGTTGTGTGTTCTCTACCATTTTGCATGCAGTGATGCTCGAATAATTCAACAATAATGCCCCCCTTCTGCAAAGATTAGTTAAAAATGTATAGTCAGTTTAAAATAATAAAATGTGACGCAATGTCATTTCTTAGGAAAAACCGTGTCTCCGTTCTACTCGTTATTGCATAGTCGGGTTTATTGCATGCAACTGTAACTCTGCAATCATTGTGGGTGTGAAGTGATTGTGTAACTAACTCCTGATGCTGCGAGTCACACTGAGTGAGGCACACTCTTCGGTGGCTTCAGTGGGCTGTGACTTTTTCAAGGACGCTCAATTAATTGGAAATAAAACAGGAGCACAATCAGCATCCTCCCAGCACACTCAAGCAACCTCTTCATTTCATTAACAGAAGGGAACTCTAGCCTAGCAGAAGAGTGAGATAACCCTGTATATGATACAGTGGCACCTCCATTAAATGGTGAAAGTTGTTTGAATTTCAGTGAAACCAGCACATACTGTAGATTCTACTTCTTACGATTGCTCTGTAAATCATATATAATACTAAATAAAACTGTACTACACCCAAATCATAATCCACCTAATATAAAAAATAATAATCCCAAAACAATATATAATTATCAAAATAATTAGCAGCCACAGTGCAACTGAAAAAAATGGTTCTCTTATAAATACTGCATCTCTAAATAGGGTTATAAAGGAAATTCTAAAGATGTGGCTGTAGAAGCACGGTGCTTTAAAACAACCTGCTGGATTCCAGTCCTACCTTAAAAGGGGACCAGTGGGTTGTAGGCATGTTTAATGCTGTTGTACCAGTACTGCATCTGGCTCACAGCACACACACAGGAGATAAACACAGACAGAGCGAGCCTGGCGCTGGGTACCCACAGCACACACACAGGAGATAAACACAGACAGAGCGAGCCTGGTGCTGGGTACTCACAGCACACACACAGGAGATAAACACAGACAGAGCGAGCCTGGCGCTGGGTACCCACAGCACACACACAAGAGATAAACACAGACAGAGCGAGCCTGGCGCTGGGTACTCACAGCACACACACAGGAGATAAACACAGACAGAGCGAGCCTGGCGCTGGGTACTCACAGCACACACACAGGAGATAAACACAGACAGAGCGAGCCTGGCGCTGGGTACCCACAGCACACACACAAGAGATAAACACAGACAGAGCGAGCCTGGCGCTGGGTACTCACAGCACACACACAGGAGACAAACACAGACAAAGCGAGCCTGGCGCTGGGTACTCACAGCAGGCACAGTGCATAGGTCCCAGGCACCGACTCGTTGTCCCGCACCAGGAAGCTGCCGTCCCTCCCGGCCCGGGCGAGGTAGTCCTCGGCCCGCACCCGGCTTATATCACGATGGTACCAGGCTGCTGTCGCCATGGCCCAACCGGGCTAAACCAGGCTGAACTGGGCTGAATCGGGTTGAACCAGTGCAATGTCAGACCAGGTCTAGAGAAAAAGGGTTGTCACATTATCCAGCCAGGCAGCGTGTGACAATACAAATAGAGAGGTTTATAAAAAAAAGAAATACTGTTATAACTGATACTACTACCAGCACTATGTTTACTACTACAACTACTACTACTGCTACTAATAATAGTAATAATAATAATAGTAAATGAGAACTGGTGCAGATCCCAGTGCTAGTTTAAAGTTTCTCTTTGCTTGCTTGAGTGGAGCTGCTTCTTCAGCCCAGTGGTACAATGTCAATTTCTGCTGCAGAAGGTTATTGCTTGTCCTGCCCTCTGGGATGTGCATCCATTTCAAAAGTGGTCCTGTTGTTGATGGTTTGAACGGGTTTATATCATGGGAAGCCCAAGGACAGTGGACGGTATTGTAGTTTGTATTTGTTGCAGGTTGTATTTATTGTAGTTTGCATTTATGTGTTAAAAGCTTTGGCTAGCAGATCAATCACTGCTTGAAATAAGTTCCTGTGACAATCCAGAGCGAGGTAAGACCTGGCTGGTTTCACTCAGCATGTTGCTGCCTCCCAGTCTGAAGCAACGCTGCGACTCCAGAACCCTTCACAGCCCAGCCCTGCTGTGTTTATTTTGGGCTCTGCACAAGTTGGCATCCTTTTGTGTAATCAGGAGCTGCCGAGATCAGTCCTAGTTACTTTTTGTCCAAACAATAATGCAGTGAGAATATATGCAGTGTAATTGTCTTTGGGGTGCAGGTATAAAATAGACACCAGACCGTGCACACAAAAGCACAAATTAAAATCTTCAAATATACCATTGCAGAGAAATCGGTTCCAGACTGGACAGTAAAATATGCATACTAGCAATAGCAAGCTCAATTAAATGAGTCTTCGGTTCCCCCGCAGATTCCCATATATGGGGATTAAGACATCCTTGTCGGATCAGTGGATCGGTCTTGTTTAAACAAAGACTCTTTAGGTTGTCTCCAGGTGAGAGCAGTCCATCTCCACAGAAGGGTGTAAGTTTGTTTCATTGCCAGGGCACTGTCACCTTGGTCCAGGCAGACAGGATCTTGCAGTGATGGCTCCTCACGAGCCCCTGTCTATAGAATGAAGCACTGGCTGAATGCAGGCGCAGGGAGAGGAAGCCACTTTGAGCTCAGAGAAAAATAGAAACAGTCTGGGTTCACGTCATCACTAGACCTAGCCTTGAAACTCCTCCCCCATCAACTGCGCCCCCCCCCCCCCCCCCCCCCCTTCAAACCCCAACACTGCTCGGAGTGGCTCCTGACTCCTCTCTTAATTTGTTTTTCTTTCTTTTTTTCTTACTTTCTCTTTGAGCAGTTTTGCTCTCCTCCTCTTGTGTCTTTCCTCCCCCCTTCATTCTCTGCCTTCTCTTCCTGTTTTCCTCCCCATGTGGATATGATCATCCCTCACTTTAGTTTTCACATTTTCATTTGTACTTCTCTCTCTCTCTCTTCTCCTCTCTCCTGCCTCCCTCGTCTGCGGTAGATCTCAGGCCCAGTATTCTTCAGCTGCTGAGCTCTTCAGATCCCAAACCTCCTGACCGAGTCTTTCATCCCTGCTTTTAGTTCCTTCTACATTTCCTTTTCATTCTCTTCTCCGCTTTCCCCGCTTGTGTTTCTGCCTCGCTACTCTCTGTGTGCTTCTATGTGTTTGTATATCTGTCCCATTTTCTCTCTTTACTCCACCCCCCCCCCCCTCTCAGGCTCTCTGCCCAGCTGTTTTAAACTTGGGTGGGGGGGGGCAGTGCAAAGAAATCAGCAGTTACCCCTCGTAACCCCCCCCCCCCCCCCCCCCACCCGGCCCCCCCACCCCCCCCCCCCCCACCCCCCCCCCCCCCCCCCCTCCCCCCCCCCCCACCACCCCCACTCACTTCCTGGGGAGCAGGCTGTGTGCAGTCCTCAGTAACGCAGCCCAAACTAACCCACTAACCACAGAGTCACTCCATATAGACACATAGCATCAAACCACAGCTGGGACCCTCTCACTCCACGAGCATCACTACACAGCTCACTCGATTAAATATTAAAATAGATAGAAAAACTAAATACCATATCAAAAACATCCATGCAAACCACAGTAGACACCACTATACAGTGTAAAAGCACAGTTATGAAGCTGGTAAAGGCAGGAGACATTTGAACTTGTAATTTTGATACTGGCTTATGTGTTCACAGAATCTTGATGGTATCATAGGAAACACGAAAAGAAAGGTGACAAAACTTTGTATCAATACTCCAGAATGATCAGCAATGGTGGGTTTGTTTTTTATAACTCAAACGATCGCTCCGCTAATCCCTGGCTATTCTATTCTAATAGTCTGGCCTTTCACAGCAAGGTGCAATCTCAGCAATTCAAACTGAGTAACCCTTTGGAAGAAAGCTTATTAACCACAGCAGCTTTATTTTCACATAATCTTTAAAGGGTTCATTTTATAAAACTTGAACCAACTAAGTTATATATTCCAGGCTCTCTTAAGGGCTTCAAAGGTTTTTTCCATTTTGTAACATTAACATGATTGTATCTCCTTTCAAAAAATATTAGTTCATAAAGAATGAAGGAAACACTTTGAAAATTCTGTCTTTATTGAATATGGTCAGATGAATTGTAAATGTATTGGTGTTTACTGATCCCACTTAGACAAGAGGGCTCTGTGTTTTTTATAAGGAGTCATGTGGTTTCATGTGGTTTGTGTTCTAAAGCATTAGGGGTTCTGTAACGGCATCATGTTCGGAACTCTTCAGAACCCAGTGAGAACAGATTTTACTGCTGCTTCTTATCATTTTCCTGTACCATAAAAAGGATCATTTGAATAGATGTATTAAAAACAGCATGCAGGGTTTCCCCTTCAATTGAGTGCAGAACTGAAATATAATTTGGCATTGCGGTCCTTGGTATTTGAATATTTTATAAATAGCTTTTCTGAGTGATACAAAACAAAATGACTGTGCTGGTCTTCCTGTCGCTCGTTGGAAAATCATGTAAGACAGAGAGCAAATTCATAGGTGGGGCAAGAGACGCTTCCATAAAGCACTGTCATTATCCCAATGTGAAGTGAAAGAGAACATCTGTCTGTCTGTCTCAAACGCTAAGCAAGGCTCACCTTCCAGGAAAATCAGCTGCTGAAGGGGGTTTAGGGTGGCGTATTTGGGCATCAGTGAAAAATAAGACATCAAGGCACAATATTATTTTTTATTACATTAGGAATTCAGTTGAAAACTATAAACTAATATTTCTTTGTAAATGAACACATAAACATACCTTAACATATTATCCACTGTATGTTACAGAATATTTGATAATGGACAAAGCTTGCCAGACAGCAGACTCTTCTCTCTGGGCTGGGAACTCCCAGTAGCCCTCAGGGTGTCCACATCCACAGAAATATTGATTGTGGGTAACTTTAGAAAATGCTTGCCCAGAAAAACACTGAACTACTTATGGACCTGTTATTAAAAGATTAAATCAGGCTCCCGGTTCTTGGCTAGAGTTTTGAATCCTTGCTGATCTGCTATGTGAGTCCTATTCAGCCCCTCCACCTCCCAATCTGTACCCCCGAGGTCTTCAACTGAATGCACCTTGTTTAGAATAACACTGGATGAGATGAACGGGGCTCTATTTATATTCCATCATGTGAAACCTGCAAAATCCTTCTAGAGAACTGAAGAGACAACAAGGTGTCTATAAAAGTCCCTTGGCACTGATTTGAAGAATGGCATTGTGTTAACCCTGGAGTCTGGGCTAAATCCCAACCCAGGTTTTCATGCATATCTGGCATGGCTAAATTCACCTTCTCCTGGCTAATTCCCAGATGGATTCCTCTGATCCTCTGGGTGTAATCCCAGTTTCCAAAGCGTTCACTCCAAGATGGAATTCCATGTTCCACTGAGAAATCTCTTCAGCAAAGCCAAATGAGAGCTTCTCTTGAATTGCATTGCTTAGTTGTTTGGTTGTAGTTTTGTAACATCAGTATAATTATTTTAATCAAGCAATGCTCTGTAAACCTGGCCCACCGTGCTCACAAAACACACATTCCACTTGTGTTTCACTGCCTGCTGTTTTGTCTGCCAATTAAATAGTCTGTCACGTTGGGGTTTCTTTTTGGTTGCATGACTTGGAATCTTTCACAGACTGCTTCTTCACGAGGGATTGCTAGAGTAAAGACCTTTGTTGACTTATTCTGTAATCCCCTTACTGCTAAGCTGCCCCAGAAATAGACCTCTAGCAATAGGAACTTCATTTGGGTTCGAAATAACTCTCAAAAAACTGTTTAGTGACAGTATCTATAAAATATTTGTCTTTTTAGTGTGTTTGCACACTTCAGATACCTCGGCAGGCTGTCCAGTTGCCCTTCTCCATTGAGTAACAGACTCCAGGGTTAACACACTGCTGTTCTTCAACGTGTTTGCTTTGTATGAGGGACGACAACAGGAGTGACGCTCACAGTCAGTTATGCTTTATAGCTGCTGAATGTTTTTTTGTAAATAGGGATGCGGGCACACACTTGAGTTGTTATTGAGCTATTGCAGAATTCTGAACTTCTATTCATAAATTCTATATGAATGTTTTTTTTTTTTTATTAATGTATATTAATTACACAGCATCACGGAACAGGCAATCAGTGTACTGCCAATGTGAACATGTGCTAAATGTATGAATAGCTGAGGTTTCTGTTTATATGGTTCATTGCTAATGTAAAGTTTCCAAAGCACACACCCACACTCTGAGCTGACTGCATGGAATGATGTTGTTATTATTCTGTCTGCTGGAATTATTAGACAGCATCCCGATCCTGACGGAGAGGCACAGCCTTCTTAACTAGGGGGCTTATTTATAAAAGACAAAGACCCTGCTAATCAGCACAGCCAAAAGGTCACATTTAAGTTCTCCACAGACACCGTCTGTGATTTGTTTACAAGCTCTCACTGCCTTTTCACCTTCAGTTACACAGACATGCAGTGAACCCGTGAGCGATCCAATCTGGGACTAGGAGGCTGCCAGCACCATCCCTCCACAGTGACACTGGAGGGAAACACATGAGAATGAACTCACCTGGCACTCTGAGAGCTACAGGTGATTAATATTACCAGAGGTGGTTTGAGGTTTTTATTGACCTCTAGGCTCAGTAGCCAAAGTGAATATAGGTGCAGCCACCTGTCCATCTGTCCATGAAAATGAATAGGAACTCATTCAGAACTGTTGGCACAACTGTACCCATATTAGACCGGTTTTATTTTGCTACTTTGCCCAAGGCAGGAACAGAGGATGACCTATTTGGGATGGATGTCACAAATGTATGTCAAACACAGTAGGAATCCAGGTTTGTCCCAAACTTTGTCACCGTACAAAGTTTTATCCATGTTGTATAAGCGGTTTCTCTCCGATTATGAAAGAAAATCAAAAACAGAGAATTGGTATGTGCGGCAAAGTGCCCGCCCCTGTGTGTATTTTGTATATGTTGTATGTTGTGTGTTCGGTGAGTGGAGAACGGGATTGGAGACGCAGGTAATAATAATAATTGTAATAATAATAATAATAGCAATAGTTCAAATATCTGCTCACCTTGTTTTGTTTAGTGTTAGTCTGTCTTGTTTGTCTGTTTATTTTGGCTACCAGTGCCGTGTCCTGTGTTTTTGTTTGTCTTGCAACCTTTTATTTTCTTTCTGTCTGCACTATTAAATGCTGAGCGAGACTATTTGCTCAGCTCCACCCAACTCCACCTCTCGCTGTCGTTTATTTCCTGGTTCCTGTTTCTGGTCTGAAGTCACCCGCTCCGGCCGTCTTTGTGACAATATGTCATGACCTTTACATAGAAAGCAATGGTCCCCCAGCTCCTTGTGAATGACTGCATGTGAGAATGATTTACATAGGGAAGCAGGAGAGGAGAAGACATGTGTATTGTTTGAAATCCATACCAGATGGTCCCAGTCTCACAATATTACCTATAATCCACATTGTGTAGAAGGTGTGACCCTGTTCAACTTGTAGAAATGACAGCCTGCTAATCTGGACCCGGACTGGCAGCTGCTTTCAATACACTTTACTGTGCTTCTCCTCTGATGATTAGGCTGCAGTTCAGCAGACCCAGCCCGTTCCAACCCCTATTCCTAGCAGACACCGCTTGTGAAGCACAGATTAGTGGACCCAGGTTATAGACCTATTTACAATTCTAAAGAATAGCTGAGGGGAACCCAGTTTGTGAATATGAATAAATCCAGATTCTCCTTCATTTATATGGGCATTTATTTATTCGCCTTGTTCGGTGCCAATATTAAACATTCAGCACTCTTAATCAGCTAGATGTGTGAATATACTCTGAATCTCCTGTACTTTAATATAGTTCAATATATTCAAAATTCCCAATTAAAAAATTGCATCACATTCTGAAATATATTTTATATATGTCCTAAAATAAATCTTCTGTGCAGATGGTGCCCCACACAAATCGTCACCATCAGCAGAGAAGATGTTTTCTCTGGAGCAAATACAGTGCCCCACCCACCGTCCCCCTCCACACACACAAATACAGTGCCCCACCCACCGTCCCCCTCCACACACAAATACAGTGTGTGTTTCCACACACAAATACAGTGCCCCACCCACCGTCCACCACACACAAATACAGTGCCCCACCCACCGTCCCCTGGGGGGTGGGAGTGCCCCATCACCGTCACCCTCCACACACACAAATACAGTGCCCACCCACCCCTCCCCCCACACGGGGTACAGTGCCCCACTCACCCTCCCCCTCCACACACAAATACAGTGCCACACCCACCGGTCCCCCTCCACACACAAATACAGTGCCCCACCCACCGTCCCCCTCCACACACAAATACAGTGCCCCACCCACCCCCCCTCCACAAACAAAATACAGTGCCCCACCCACGGGGGTGAGTGGCAGGGAGAGGTGTCCACACACACAAATACAGTGCCCCACGGGGTCCCCTCCACAAACAAATACAGTGCCCCACCCACCCTCCCCCTCCACACACAGGGGGGGCATACAGTGGTTTACTCACCCCCCCCCCTCACACACAAATACAGTGCCCCACCCACCGTCCCCCTCCACAAACAAATACAGTGCCCACTCACCGTCCCCCTCCACAAACAAATACAGTGCCCCACTCCCTCCCCCTCACCACACACAAATACAGTGCCCCACCCACCGTACCCCTCCACACACAAATACAGTGCCCCACTCACCCTCCCCCTCACACACACAAATACAGTGCCCACCACCGTCCCCCTCCACACACAAATGCAGTGTGTATACTCACCCTCCCCCCTCCACACACAAATACAGTTCCCACCCCCCCCCTCCACACACAAATACAGAGTCCCAACCGCCATCCCACTCCACTCCACACACAACTAATTAATATACATTAATAAAAAAAAAAAAACATTCATATAGAATTTATGAATAGAAGTTCAGAATTCTGCAATAGCTCAATAACAACTCAAGTGTGTGCCCGCATCCCTATTTACAAAAAAACATTCAGCAGCTATAAAGCATAACTGACCCACTCCACACACAAATACAGAGTCCCACCCGCCGTCCCACTCTACTCCACACACACACAAACTGTCACATGCACACGCTCGCTCGCACACACACCATTCGCTCTAATCCCTGCTATTTTTGAACATGTTGTTGCTAAAAAGCAGACAGCTAATCGAGTAATAGGATTGAAAATAAAAGCAGGGTTAAATCCAGGGGAGGGAGCAGAGGTTGGGTATAAAGGCAGAGCGCGGGAGGGGAAGCATACAGCCAGCCTCACATCGCTGACGCATTACACAGAAAACAGGAGGAGGAAACTCGCGATCCCAGGTAACATTGTCAGGGTCTGTCTGTCTGTCTGCCTGCCTGCCTGCCTGCCTGTCTGTCTGTCTGTCTGTCTGTCTGCCTGCCTGCCTGCCTGCCTGCCTGCCTGCCTGCCTGCCTGCCTGCCTGCCTGCCTGCCTGCCTGCCTGCCTGCCTGCCTGTCTGCCTGCCTGTCTGTATTTATGGGAGGTGTGAAGGGATGGAGAGAGGTAGTCAGCAATTCTCTTTGAAATTATATCACACTCCTTATTATTCTATTATTGTGGGTGCCATTAATAATAATAATAATAATAATAATAATAATAATAATAATAATAATAATAATAATAATAATAATAATAATAATAATAATAATAATAATAATGATGATGATTTTATATTCCAATGAGAATCATTGCCTTTCCAATAAGGCAGAGTTTCCCAGCCTGCTCTTTTAAATCTTTCGACAGTGATTGCAAGTGTTGTGTAGGAGCCAAATTTAGATTACACACCAATACTTTTCAGCTCTAGCAAAAGACCAGCTATTAATGAAGGCAGACAATGGGATAGCAATAGAATAGTGTAGGAACAGCTATGGGATGGATAATCATTGTGTCATAATTCCGAATACAATGTCGCGCAATCCATTTCAGAGAAAGGATTATTCAAACATGTAAACATCTGAGGGTCACTAGCTATGATTATTCATTGTGAGATTATTCAGTGTGCATAATGTTAGGATATTAGAGACAGATGAGAACTCTCTACTGCGAATGTGAAAGACACACCAAACAATCATATTTGATTATAAAGCTGCAAATGTTTGCGGTACACTGGGTCAGCCACCTAAAGTGTTTATTTCTAGTAAATAATTAACTCTAATAATTAAAACAAGAGCAACATTTTCAGACAGTATGCTAAACCCGAGTGGCAATAAATATATCCAAGCTTGTGTGGCATCTCTGTTAAAGTCGTGTTATTCATCTTGGAATTAGAAGCACTGAGCCGCTTGTGTTCTACAGTTTAAAAATACAAAGGCTCCCATTCTCAACACAGCTGTCTGATAGAAGTGACATCCTTTATATTTATAGAGGCATCATTGTTACCAAGTGTTCTGCAAGTAGTGTATTGCTATGTAGAGTACATGCCTAAATCTAGCAAGATTGAGAGGTAGTATGAGATCATGCCAGTCTTTATATAGAGGAGCTGTCAGGGTGCTCTGCAGATGATCTACTGTACTCTTAGTCTATTGAAACAGTGTCGTTTCTATACTTACTATGGCCTCTGCAAACCCATATGGGTTTCAATGGAAGAGATATGTGATGATAGCTGATTGGGAGTACACTTGCCTATGGCAATCTTAATTTGCAGAGATCAGCGAAGCTAATCCCAGGGCAGAGCGTGCTGCTGAGATTAGGCAAAGCTGTGTTAATCTCATCCACCCAGATTAGCTTCTCCTGATTTAGATGAATATATAAATATAGTAGTGCTGTCAGTTATTGACTATTCCAGCAGTGTTGCTTAAAGGGAAGCGATTGAGATTGAAACCCAATCTACAGTCATGACCCTGCCCTGATTGTCAGCACCTGATTTCTGCAGAGAGCTTCGTTCAGATAATTCAGTGATTCGTTTTTGCAGCTCTACTCCAGCTCTACTTATTGTATAATCAGTTCAGATTCTGCCAAGGGCAGGAATAGCAACAACCAACATCATGTAACTTCCAGAGGAGAGCCGCCTTCTTCATTTATCAGGCAATACTAGGATCTGATTACAAAGCTTGCAGATATAGTGGGAAACACATGCGTGTCAGTGCTAACATTGAGAAAGCACAGTGAGCGTGCATTGAATATGAGAGTCATTTACACTGAATATGAGAGTCATTTACACTGAATATGAGAGTCATTCCATTTCGAAGAACACTCCAATAGTTCAAATGGGCATCCGCAATGAAGAGTGGGGCAAGACATGAGGAAGTGACATAAAGGACCAATAGGAAAGCCCAATGGTGTAATTTGTATAGCCATTACAGGAGTTTAACTTCAGTGGGAAATGCAGTATGTGTGTGTGTGTGTGTGTGTGTATATATATATATATATATATATATATATATATATATATATATATATATATATATATATATATATATATATATATATATTCACTTATCACTGCTAACAATACTAGCTAACAATACTATGTTCTCTTACTCCACAGAACACACCCAGGCCACAACCCTTACAAGCAGACATGACTGCAAAGTGAGTATCTTCAAGGCGTTTTGTTGCAGATGGAGGTGCTGCTTGACGAAGTGAAGCAGTGGCCTGATTGTGCCACACAAGACCCACGACAGCCCATACACCAAAACATAATGTATTCCAAATGTACTGTTTCTGTACCCTGTCTGCTCAAATTTATTAAGTATATTTTTCATTCCAGTTAAATTTGAAGTTGAACAAAAACTCTGCTTCACTCCCTGATAAACTTCATCTGTAGAGCAATACCCTAGCCAATCTACATGCTATACTTCATTAACCTTTAAACTCTGTTGCTTTATGAATGGAGATTTTGCAAGCTTGGATTCCATGCCTCCCTGACATAAGCTCTGCTGTGCTGCAGTCATTGTAATGGACAGGCATCCAAAACACAAGCAATCTTCTCATTTTCAGAAGGAGGACTGCGTGGTGGAATATAAAATGAAATAAATCAACAGCATTGTGATGCCTTGATTGAACTGGCGTCCTAACAGCTAGGTGGGGTGGTGGGGTGATAGGCAATCCATAGGGCCACTCGTTCAGTAATCCCATCTGATGTGCTGCTCATCTCGGATTTCAATTATTGTCATTGCCTAGGAGGATCAGGGTAAGAGGCTAGCTAAATCCCTCTGTTTAAAATAGCATGCTACTGCTTAAACTATCGCTTTATCCTGGTGGACGACTGTGGATCTCCTAGACCTCCACCTTTCTGACTCCTCCTTCACTTCTACTGTGTGGCAATGCTGATTGACATTATTTCAATTTACATTTTAAAGGCTTAAAACACAAATTAACCACCCAGATCCTGCACAGAGCTAGTATTTCTCATATGAGGAACGGTAGAAGAGAGATAACAAACAGGGGAGAGCCGATTCTCAGCGCATCAGAAATGTCCAAACTCACTCAATAATTGTGCCTGTGTTTCAATTTCAGAGTCTATAAGAAAACCAGCCCCAACACCAAGGTAAGAAAATGAACCCTTTCACTGGCAGTGTAGCTCCAGCACAGCAGCATTGTTTTATAAATACATGCTCACTTTTGTATTAAAATCCCAAATTGTTTAAAAAATATATTAAAAGATGATATCATACTAGATATAGACACCCTGAAAGACATCCACACTGCACTGCATTCACTTTCATATCACATCAACAACAGAGAGATTGCCAGGTCAGAAATCTGATTCTGAGATGTCACTGACGCCCCCCCTCTCTTTCTCTCTCTCTCAGCTCTCTCTGTACTTGGGAAAGAGAGATTTCGTAGACAATGTGGATTCTGTCGAGGAAGTTGGTAAGTGCAATACCCTGTAAGTGTAAAATAAAAAATTATAATAATTATACAAAAGGATTCATCAGCTGGCTTAAGTAGAAAACAGAAATATGAATGCTTATTACAATATATAATCCATTTTGATTCTAAAACGAATCCGGGGGATTTCAGATGACAAACAAGTCACAAAAAAATGAGTCGTTAATGAAAGTGGCATGGATCGTTCTGTTTCTCCCCGTCCTGCTCAGCTGTGTCTTACCTCTTTCTGTTTCCTCACAGATGGGGTGGTGCTGGTGGACCCCGAGTACCTCAAGGACAGGAAAGGTACAGTGTAGAACAGAATCAGCCTTTGCTTTGGACGCTCGACGCAGTGCAGTTGTGGAAGTGTAGTGCAGTGATTTTTCAGTGTTACAGCACAGTGATGTGATTTTTGCAGTGCTGTGATGTCATTGTTACAGCGCAGTGATGTCATCATTACAGTGTGGTGATATCAGTGGGGTAGTGCAGTGATTCCAGTGCAATGACTACAATGTTACAGTGCAGTGATGTCATCATATCAGTGTAGTAGTGCAGTGATTCCTGTGTTTAGGTGCAATGACTCCAATGTTACAGTGCAGTGTAGTGGTGTGAGCCGGGTTGAGCTCTGCTTTCTCTCCACAGCGTACGTGGTGCTGGCCTGTGCATTCCGCTATGGGAGAGATGACCTGGAAGTGTATGGGCTGTCGTTCAGGAAGGACATCTACCTGCACACTGTGCAGGTGTACCCACCCACCGGAGAGGAGAAGAAACCCCAAACCCACTTGCAGCAGCAGCTGCTCAAGAAACTGGGCGAGTACGCCTACCCCTTCAACATCACGGTAAAAACACTCTCCCCTTCTCCCTCGCCTCAGCTTTCAACTTCACAGCAAACACCCCTCTCTCCCTCTGTCCCGTTCCCTCCACGCCTACCCCTATAACTTCCTGATCACAACTGCTCTCTCACTCCGATTCTATTATCAGTCCCCATCAATCAATATTGGATCTAAATGTGCAGAGCTGATTCTCAATTCCAGTAATCATAACTGCCCCCCATTCTCTCTCTCTCTCTCTCTCTCTCTCTCTCTCTCTCTCTCTCTCTCTCTCTCTCTCTCTCTCTCTCTATGTTTCAGATACCAACTAACCTGCCCTGCTCAGTCACCCTGCAGCCCGGCCCTGACGATGTCGGCAAGGTAAGACAGCTGCTGAACCTCTCCTGATACACCGCTGTCACTCCCTGCCTAGCAGTGACTGGGCTGGGTCATGTTTCATAACTCTGCCCCCTGTCTGTGTCTCTGCAGTCCTGCGGGGTCGACTTTGAGGTCAAGGCGTTCTGCGCGGAGAACCTGGAGGAAAAAATTCACAAAAGGTGCGATGACTATCTAGCTTTCTAGATATTGGTGGAACCTCACTGCCAGGTCGAACATGTTCCAATTCATTGTGTGAAGTGTATTGGTTCACCCTAGTGCGCAAACAGCCCCGAATTTGAGGTTTGTTTTATTGCTGGAGTGTCTGCTATCCCCCCCCCACCCCCCCCCTCCAGGAATTCAGTGCGGCTCATCATTCGGAAGGTGCAGTTCGCTCCCACCAACACAGGGGAGGCCCCGAAGGCAGAGATTGTGAGGCAGTTCATGATGTCGGACAAGGCCCTTCATCTGGAGGCTTCTTTGGACAAGGAGGTAAGGGCTGGGTGTGCTACTGTATGTACCAGCTGTTACTGGCTCACTGGTGTGAGTCATATTTGTGGATGAATTAACCCAGAAAGATTAGCTCAGTACAACAATGAGTCAGTTCAATACTAATACTTTATTAAACATTACAATCATTATGCAATACAATATTTATGGGCATAATTACCCATTTCTGAGACAATAAACATTGCAGTCATCATTCCTCCAATCTACCTAACCTGTGGCTACATCATTCTTCAACAACTTTTCTTTTGTAACTGTTCTCCGTTACAGACTTGGTATCCTTTTAATAAACATCCTCACAGTTCATGCAATTGAACACACACACACACACACACACACACACACACACACACACACACACACACACACACACACACACACACACACACACACACACACACACACACACACACACACACACACACACACACACACACGCACACACACACACACACACACACACACACACACACACACACACACACACACACACACACACACACACCCTGCTAATAAGATATATTACTGTAAGAGATTACAACAGTCACCAACAACCTCTATATATCAGACTTGCCTTTCCACTGAGTTTAAGGAAACACAGAGACAAATCATAGCAACATGTAAGATAGAAAAACATGATAAAAACATGTGACATAGCGGAGCTGGAACTGGAGAACAATACGCCAAAACAGCTGGTCTGCAGGGTGCAAATCACACACACATGCAGCGTGGCCAATGAGATTTCACATGAAGCCGCTGAGTCCAAACGAAGCCCCAGTTTAAAGATTCCAAACGCAGCGGTATTTTAACACTGTGATCAGAAGCAGAGGGTCTGCAGACCTGGTTAACTCTGTGCTTGTGCTTGTCCTCAGATCTACTACCATGGGGAGACCATCCAAGTGAATGTGAAAATCACCAACAACACCAACAAGATTGTCAAGAAAGTCAAAGTGTCAAGTGAGTCAGAAAGGGAGGGGAAAGGGGGTCAGGACCAGAGTAGCATGGCTGATCATGATTGTTTGATGGAGACTCTTGGTAGAGGAATGGCTTGATGTGATGTAAGAGCCTGTTCTGGAACTCCATGGTCTGACTGTGGAAATGTATTTGAGCTGAACTCGGCTTTGCTGTGGTTCCAGGTAAGCCAGGACTGACAGTACTTTAAGGTTTTGGGTTAGGAGGAGATTTCAGGGTTTCAGATTAGAGCTTGGTCTGTGAGTAGATGCTGCTGGAAGCATCTGTGTCGAATCCACAATGTGATGGTGCATTGCTACTCCTGAGGGTATGTGCTCCTTCTGCACTGAGTCCTGTCTTGCTGTTTGTTCTCAGTTGATCAGATGACAGACGTCGTGCTGTACTCCCTGGATAAATACTCCAAGACCGTGCTGTCAGAGGAATTTGCGTAAGTCTGAGAAGGGGTACTGCTGTTAAAGAGCTGCCACTAAAGTACATATTATAGATCATATTGAGGCAAAAAAAAAACTCCCTACAATCCTTAACCTGCAAGACTCGTTCCCTGGGTTATCAATGACAAGGCCCTTCCCTCTGAAGTAACCGACGGAAGCGTTCATTGTCGCCCCCTGCTGGTTGTGTTTTACAGTGACAATGTGAACGCTAACTCCACCTTCACCAAGGTGTACAGTGTCCTACCTCAGCTCTCCGACAACCGACAGAAGCGTGGCCTGGCGCTGGATGGCAAGCTGAAGCACCTGGACACTAACCTGGCATCAACCACCTTGTGAGGACCAGGCAATGTGTGTGTGTGTGTGTGTGTGTGCGTGTGTGTCTGTAAGTGTCTCTATAACTGGTGTCCTTTGCCTCTTTATCTTTTTGCACCTGTATGTGTCTGTCCATCTATGTGTTTGTCTGTCTGTCCTAAATTAATAATCTCCCCGATGTTTCACTCTCTCTCGTCACCATCTCTCGCTTTCAACCCCTCTCTCTCTCCCTCTTTCTGCCTCGTTTCCTCTCTCATCCCCTTCTAATCCCTTTCAACTCACTCTCACACTCTCTCTCCCAGACTGCGGCCCGGAATTGATAAGGAAGTATTGGGAATTCTAGTGTCCTACAAGCTGAAGGTCAACTTGATGGTGTCTCGAGGAGGGTGGGTATCTTAGTAAAGAACGAATGAACAAAAGAAAGAAAGAAAGAAAGAAAGAATCCAAAATCTACTTTATTATTGTTGTTTTTTTTTAGTTTTTATTTTACTGAGCTTTATTTGTGTGATTTTTTATTTGGACCTTTTTGTTATTTTTTGCAGCATCTTGGGAGATCTCACTGCCAGGTGAATACAGAATCTTTCTTTCTTACTAATACACTGCAGATAAGGCACTGGAGACTGTGTGCAGCTTGTCTGTCACTTGCCAGTGTAGTACATTAGGTGCAGTTTATGTTTCCCAGTCTGGCACTGACTCCTGCTTGTTTTCAGTGATGTTGCCGTGGAGATTCCTTTCACTCTGATGCACCCCAAGCCCAGCGGTGAGTACAGAAGGGTTCTGCTTTTATTTAGGCAATCCACTTAAATAATTTGTACATGTGCTCAATAATCTCACAAACAACTGAGAGAATGCTCTCACATCTTATTTGTGACATGTGACATGACTAATATATTATTCTGTGTATTGGTTCTAGTGCTGTAAATATGAACGGGTGTTTTTTTTTTTTTTTTGTTTTGTTTTGTTTTTTTTACCAATACTGCATGTTTCCAAGCTTGTAGCTGCAAGCAAAGCTTTAATAATCGTGCCTCACCCCAGCATAACCTCCAGCTCACTCGTTGTCTTCTGCAGCACCACGTCCCACTGATAATAGGTTTGTCACTAATCTTCATTCTCTTTCTCTTCCTTTGACCTGTTCCTCTGAGTAGAAAGCGTCAGGTAAGCAACACATTTTTATACAGAGGGCTACAGATGGAGGGAGTGTTAGGGGATCTGCTCCGATTAGAAAAAGACAGGTGGGTGTACATTGTGTAAGGCGTTAGGGACTCTGCTACAGTGGAAACAGTATATTATGAGGGAAGGTTGGGGCTACAGTACAGGGAAAGAGATACTCTCTAATCGCCATTCACTCTGTTGACAGTAAAATGTTGTGAATTTTACTGTACAAGGACCCTTCACTAAACTGTTTTTTTTTTTTTTTTTTTGTGCGTGTGTGTGTGCTGGATGTTATTTTAACCTTGTCCACTGGGGACAGCAACCTCTCGTTGAGACTAATCTGGTCTTCACTGACACCAACTGCACCTTGGGCTAGTTAGTCAAGTTAGTGCCATCTTGTTGCACAGCGTATTCCAAACAGATCTCCGCAGGAGATGCAGCTGATTGGCCGACACTTAGGATCCAGCTTTGCAGTTCTGCTCTGCTGTGCAAAACACACCATCTCTCCTTGACCTTACTTACTGAGACTGCATACAAAGGTCCACTAAAGAGAGCTGGGCACAACACAACCCAAAAGACAGTTTTTTGTGCATCATCTTCATCGCCCTCTGCTGGTGCAAGGCCACATAGCAAGCCATAGACAAAGAACAGAGGTGCTGTTCTCTTCTGTTCTGTTCACATTGCACCCTGGAAGGAAGTGGCGTGCTAACGGTGTGTTCCTGTGTGCTTTGTGACATGCAGCCAGGAAGACATTGTGATCGAGGAGTTTGCTCGTCAAAATCTGCACGGAGAGAAGGATGACGAAGAGGAGAAAGAGGAGAAAGAGGAGGCCTAAGCAGCAAGGCCTGTCAGAACCAGGCCAGGCAGGTGGACATACAAAAAGACAGACAGAGACAGACAGGCAGATGGGCACTCCTGGACCGACCACACCAGCTTTTTGGCCCAAGTTAAAAAGTGTTCTGAACATGCAAACAATGCTCAGTTACTAAATAATAAAGGTATATTCCAGGTGCAGATCACCTTCCTTGTTTATTGGCAGTATGGTTTATTCCAATGAGATTTTGACACAGCTTGCATTAACCCCTAGTGTCAATTAATGCACTGTCCCCCCTAGTCTGAAGAAGCCAAGAGCACTGCAGAGACGAATAAAACTGTTAGAACTCTTAATGCGAACTTTGTGTGATTTTTGAAAAAACATTGCTTTAACATTCCTTTCTCCAGTATATTACAGCAACATATAAAAATGAGGGACGTTTAGGGAAGTTATAAAGCTTTTAACAAATAACACTGGAATACAAATATTTTTTACTTTTCAAAGTGCTAGTTGCAGTGGGGTGTGGAGCGGGACTAATGTTCAGGTTAAACTAGTCAGTTTGATGGGTGACACTGCAGTAATACACCACAATTGCCTAAAATGCACAGTTTCTGCACTTGCAACTCACATCATCAAGGTAACGCCGGCCTGTTCAGCTTGTATTTATTTATAAATACCTTGTTCAAGGCTTTACACTTTTTAATATATTACTTCTAACAAGTCTCCGGTGCCAGTGACATCACCCGGCCGCTCCCCACTCTCTCCCCGCCCATGCTCACGGTGACGTCACGCCCTCGCCACACTGCCGACACGTCTTGTTGGTGGAAGTGACGCGCATGCGTCCGGAGCTGTCATCCGTATTTTTCATCCCTTGGTTTTGTTCTGCTTTCCCGGTTCGGCTCGGCTTGGGTTTCGGTCCTGGTTCTGCCCCGTCTCTGGTTTAGTTCGCCCAGCTTCTAGTATCGCCCATCCCTCCCCGCTGTGCGGCGCTGACTCGTTCACACAGACAGCTGTTCAGAGACAAGGAAAGATGTCCACCACCGGAGGCGGAGAGTTCGGTAACCCTCTGCGGAAATTCAAGCTCGTTTTCCTGGGCGAGCAGAGCGGTGAGTACCGGGGATCGAGAGTTAGAGGGCAGAGTCTGCAGAAACGTGCATCAGTTACCGGTTCGGGGACCTTGATGAAGAGGGAGAGACAGAGAGAGTGTGGTGCCTGAAGAAGGTTGTGGAGAGCGGAGTGATATCGGGGAGAGAGTCGGGGTTTCGGGCCCAGTAAAAGAATAAAGCGATGTCTTGCTCTTGCCTGTGTTGTGAGGAGAGAGGGTGGGGATTGTGATTCCCAGCTGATTCGGACCGGGAGAGGTGTTGCATGACAGAGATACAGACTCGGGGACTGGGGGTTGGCAAGTCGGGGTATAGAGAGCCTCTCACGCGGAGGTTGTAATCCATTGCTTTAAGATCAATAATTAAAATTCTTACAGTGATCTCCATAACCTAAATGTCTTAGCAGAGATGCAGCCCATTTTGGGTGTGACCGGGAATCATAACAAAACGGAAAGGGGGTTATTCTAAATTACAAATTCTGAAAAATGCCCAGGCGCTTTTGTTTTATGTTATTTTGCCTGAAATAATAAAACGAGCATCTTCGCTCTCAAAAAAAAAACAAAAAAAACAGTTTGTGTTATAAAATTAAAAAATTTATATACCCCCCCCCCCCCCCCCCCCCCCCCACACCACACCACACCACACCACACCACCCCACACAACCCCACACACATAACGACTCATAGTGGACAGCAGCAGGGATCCAACGCCCTTGACTGCCAGCTTCTGGAATCAGCACCGCAGGGATATATTTCACAGACTCCAGGGCCAAACAGTGAAGTCGAAATAAGAGTGATATAAGATCGTCTTTACTGGATTAGTTACCAGCTTCCCTGATAAGAGATTTGTATATAAAAAAATAACTCAATATAAAAAATATATATCATATATATATATATATATATATATATATATATATATATATATATATATAATATGTATAGTTGAAAAACAAGCAATTGTCAAAGCCTAACACCAGATTGAACCCAGTTTTTGTCGGGGACTCCATATAAACACCAGCATTCTTCCCAAAAATAATTGCATAAATGTGATCCTGGGTTTCAAGGTTTCAAGTCAAATTGCCAGTGTTGCTTGTGTGCAAAGTATATAGACCCCCAAACTACACTGAAAGGTCCCTATTGCTGGTCTCAGTGTACAAAGACCTCTCCAGTTTTTTACACCACTGTTTAAGAAGTTACAGTACACCTAGAGCTCTGTTAAACACTCCTACGTCTCTGCTTCAACAAAATCACTAAGCTCAAGTTTGTAACTTCCACTAACCTTCATAGTGGGGTAGCCGTGAACTAGTACACACATACAAGTATATGCAACAGCCAATATTAGAATTCAGATGTTTTGTGAGAATTCAAAAGTTTTGGAATCATGTAATGCGCCTATATTTTTTAACTGTTCTTTCATATTTATGGATCACAGTTGTATAGATTCTTAGCATAAAGCTGAGTAGACCAGTATCTCAGTTCCAGTGCATTATTTGTGTCTCGTTGCAGTGGGGAAGACCTCCCTCATCACCAGATTCATGTACGACAGCTTTGACAATACCTACCAGGTAAGACACTAGCACAGTCAAACTAGCTAATGCATGCCGATTAATCACCATTTTATATATGTTGCTTCGTTCAGTCTGAGCAAACGAACAATAAACCTCACGCACTTCAGATGAGAGCTGATAAGATGACCCTTTATAGTTTTTTTAGTGGTTGTTAAGATAGCGTGAATTAAGCTATCATTGTATTGTGTTACATGAAGTCTGTCTCCTCAGAGAGGGAAAAATCTTCAAAACCGTAAAAGCTCCATGATAGATCCTAGAACCAGACTGCAGGCATGGTTCTGCTGTTTGTGTACAGATGGGTCAATCTGATCATCTCTTATCCCAAATCTCTCTCTGTTTAGTCTACTCGTTGAAAAGGTATTGAGGGATGTGTTGTGCATTGAATTCACAATATAAATTTTACTAAAAGCCTGAAATGGGAAGCTATGCGGCTAACTTGACAGGAGAGCTGATTTGCTGTGAATGCTGTCACTGTGCAGGGCTGGTCTGTGCCTGTCTTGTTGAGTGAGTGACAGTGAATGTGTTTCTATTGTATTTACTGTTCACACTGTGTCTGTTCCGTCACCTAACATTTGTAAATTAACTTTTTTTTTTTTTTCAAGGCAACCATCGGAATAGATTTCCTGTCAAAAACAATGTATTTAGAGGATCGTACGGTAAGTACCTCACTGCGGCTCTCAAGGTGGTGCTGGTAAAAAATGTAATTAACAAGAAGCCCCCATAAAATAGTATATGTTAAAAAAAACCCTACAGTTCTTAGGAAAATAAAAGCAAGTCGGATGTTCCAGGAAAGATCAGAATAAAAATGCATGTGTGTGTGCTGCTGATTTTCATGCACCATAACACACTGTAACTTTCGGTATGACCAGGTTTTCAGACATTCGAACGCATCAGAAGCTCTATCATTGGTTTGTTAATTTACGTCTGTTTGTTTCATTCATTTTATTTTGCGTTACAACACTTCCTTTGCTCAGTTTATTTTGTTTTATTTTTATTTTTTAATGTAGGCTTTGCCTTCAGGTTCATTTTTTCCATTATGTTTACTTTTGGTTGGCCCTTTCCCTTCCCCCCACCCCCCCCCTCCCGGGTCCGCACAGATCCGACTGCAGCTCTGGGACACGGCCGGACAGGAGCGATTCCGCAGTCTCATTCCCAGCTATATCCGCGACTCTGCCGCGGCCGTCGTGGTGTACGACATCGCAAGTAAGGACCCAGCCAGCCAGCCAACCAGCGAGCGAGCGATCGAGCTGGCGTGCAGGGTTAGAGAGACAGGGGCCAGAGCTGCTTCAGGCTTGGAAACACACTTTCCCTTGCACAGCAGACTGATCCACACCTGGTTTTAACAGCTTGGTTGTGCAGCTTGGCAACCTTAACCACCCTTCCAAACAAATCTCCTAATACACTATGCTATAGGTCAAGAGCATGCTGTATTAATCTTGAAGGATTTCTGAGCACTTGTAAAAACGTTCCTTCACTCAGTGGAGTCCGATCAGACTGATAATAATGGGAGTGGCTCCCACAATAAGAATTGTGGTTCCCTTCCCTTGATATTCAGTTCTAGAATACATAGTAATGGCTGCAGGTTGATATCAGCTCAAGAGGAATGTCATTTGGAAATTGTATTTGACTGTTCTGATGGTACCAGTAAGCTTAATGTAATGGCTGAAAGTTCATTACTTCCACAGACTTCGATCAGCACTAATGTTACCCTAAGGTAAGGTAGTCCAAGATTAGTGCTAATCGGGGGTTTGTGAAATAATGATTCTGAGTGTATTCCAGTGCAGTTCTTAACAAACTGCAGTCATTACTCTGTGTTACAGGAAGCGTCCTGATTTAAATGGCTAAACTTCAACCCTTGGAAGTCCCATCCAGGCAGCAGCGCTTTCATTCTGTCTCCCCCCTCCTCCTCTTCCTTTCCTCTTTTCATCTCTGTCTCCCCCTGTCTCTCTCTGCCCCCTGCACCCCGCAGGTTCGACTCCAGCTCTGGGACACGGCGGGTCAGGAGCGTTTCCGCAGCCTCATTCCCAGCTACATCCGCGACTCCACCATCGCGGTTGTGGTATATGACATCACCAGTGAGTACTGCCACTGTCAGTCCGCTTCTATCCGAGGGGTCCGATCATACGCTCGAGCAATAGGAAGCAATGCAAGGCTTGCTGCTGTTCGGAGTGACTGGTGCTGTTAATGGACTGCAGCCTGTTTGCCAGGACAGTAATAGAAGTGAAAGCGGTCAGACGTGAGTGCTGATCTTGAGGGCAGCTCTGGGGAAAGGCAGTGTCTGGGTGTTGGCATGTGCTGTCATCTTTTTTTTCTGGTCTTTCCTTTTCCTTGTACTGTATCTTATCTGGGGAAATCTTTGTCCTTCTAGCCACAAACACTTGCAACAATAACCTCTGAAGACAACACAAAGGGTGATGGTACAGGCTGGCGGAACTCAGTGCTGTATAGTTACAGAGCCCTTTTAATACCCAGCCTTATATTGATGGAGGGTTCATTGCAGGGCTTGGCAGATTTAGGACAGGACATTGCAGAAAGACATTTGTGGGGGTTGTGTTCAATATTACATTCTGAACTGGTAATACAAAGCCTGCAAAGTATTATTTCAAAATGATTGTGTATATATGTTGCAAATGTATTCTTATACTGACTCAGTGGAGGAGGCATGTGAGCATAAGGCTTGTATTTATTGACATCTCTTCCAGACCTAAACTCCTTTCAACAAACCTCCAAGTGGATCGATGATGTCAGAACAGAGAGAGGAAGTGATGTCATTATCATGCTGGTCGGGAACAAAACAGACCTGGCTGATAAAAGGTAAAGAGCACGTGCTCAGGGGCTGTTTGAGCAGGGTGCTCATGAGTGTACCTTGTATCTACGTTGAGACACTGAAGCCATTGACTTCTTTGAGCGGGCATCATAGCGAAGTAGTAGAACAAAAATCTAAAAAAAAAACCATTAATGGGAAGTATAACTGCACTGCAATGAAACTACTAGAGCCAGTGAAAGAGGGGCTTTTAAAACATGATCAAGCATGCTTGAAACATTCCTACCCTGGGGACCCAGGTCTCTCCAGCACCCCGCTGACCAGCCTGCACACCTGAGCTGCTATCTTCACAGTCCTGCCCCGACCCATTCCTGCTTTTAAATTGTTTTAAATTTTATTTATTTTCATTTCAATTATTACATATTATTCCTCTGTTATTTATTATTATTATTATTATTATTATTATTATTATTATTATTTAACTTCACTATCAGTCTGCATTGTTATATTTCTTTGTTGGACTTTGTCGTTCCTATCATGATTATTATTTTGTATTATGATTTTGCTGCTGTTTGCCCCTTCCTCCTGCTCCTCCTCCTCCTCACTGTTGCTGTAGACAGGTCTCTATAGAGGCAGCTGAGCGGAAGTCCCGTGAGCTCAATGTGATGTACATAGAGACCAGCGCCAAGGCAGGCTATAACGTCAAGCAGGTGGGTCACAAACACAAGGGTCCCCCACAGCTGAGTGCTGCAGCTTAATGAGTCCCTGCTGAGGTCGAACCTTTTTTAGCACTTTCAGTTAAATTTCAAATCTGGTTACAGAGAGATGCATCAAAAACTGTGCCTAACTCGTACGTAAGCGAATCTTTCTTTAGCCAGAAAAGCTGGATTCATCAATGTATTTTACAGCTTTTTCATGTTTGTTTTTTTTTCCCCAAAGTGCACATTTCTAACAAGTACAGCTTTTGTGTATCTTGGGTTAAAAAAAGAAAAGATGTATTTGATGCAGGGTTGGGGTCAGTTCCCTTTTTTCAATTCCAATTCCATTAAAATCAATTCAATTTCCCATACCCTTTATAATCAGTTACAAATTCTAAGTCCTTCAAATTAATTCATTTTGAAGGATTTGGAATTGATTGAAAGGTAAGGGGAATTGGAATCGATTTTAAAAGAATTGGCATTGGAATTGAAAAAAATAGATTGACCCCAATCCTGGTTTGACAAGACGCTGTGCATCCCCTATTTTTTTTTCTTTTCTGTGAGCAAGTTGACTTTAGTCTTTCATGAGCTGAACTCTCTCTCTCTCTCTCTATCTCCCTCTCTCTCTGTCTCCCTCTGTCCCCCCCCTTTATTTGTTTCTGGTTCTTTGTTTGTCCGTCTGCCTGCCTGCCTCTCTTCTATGTGTCTCTGTCCTTTGCTGGACCAGACAAATCACCACAGAAGAGGGGGAGCAGAGAGCTAAGGAGCTGAGTGTCATGTTCATTGAGACCAGTGCAAAGACTGGCTACAATGTCAAGCAGGTAGAGATTGAGAACTCCTCTGCCCAGTCCAGCCCTCTCCCTCTCCCTGTGCCTGTCTCCCTCACTGTCCTCCTGATCCTCCTCTCCTTCCTTCCCTAACCCTAATTGCATGTGCAGTGAGTGTTGTTTTAAATGTGGATTGTATTTCATGAGAAAACAAAAAGCTGTGTGCATAGTTATGACCAAAAGCATTACATCACCATACAGAAATATCGACAGTCAAATGAAACCTGTGTAATAATAATATTCAGTAGTGGGCTCCTCTCAAGCAGAGAGATACTGTCAGTTGAGGTGCCGTGGGTTTATTGATGTGGGCTACTGTCCACTAAGTACTACACAAGACAACCAAACTCCTTTCCTTTCTGGTCAAAACCAGGTTGAGAGGAGGATTCCAGAGTTGACAGGTTAGTCCAGTAACACACAGTGCAGCACCTGAGTGAGGACAGCTCTTATTAAACCCCAGGGGTTCTCTTGAGCGATGCATTCACCATGTTGGATTTTTATTTTTTTTCCCCCAAGTTGTTCCGTCGTGTGGCCGCTGCCCTGCCTGGGATGGACAGCACACCTGAGAAAAGCAAAGAGGACAGTATCCTTCAGAGAGTGTGGTGGGGAGTGACCTTAAAATACAGCTGGCATTCCACCAAAGACACTTTGAAACATTGGCTTTAAAAAGTGTGAACAGCATGGAGAAATTGGCCAGCCCTGACATTCCCTCGTCTTTCACAGCTATTGAGTCTGGCCCTATGCAGAGGTGTTGCTCAGTGGACTGCTAGATGGGGGTGAGGCTACAGTAGTGAGAGTGCAGTCAGTCAGTCCTCGCTCCTGTGATGCTCCAGAAATTCAGACTGGGCCCGGTGTACAGCACAGGTAGTCCCTCATTCATAGATGTGCGGTATTGTCAGTCAGTAAACTGTAATAAACATGTCATCCTCGCTGGATGGGTCAGGCAATGTGCATTTCGGTTTTAGCTCTTTACGTTGTATGTGTGTCGGTGTGTGTGTGTGTGTGTATGTGTGTGATCCTTAACTATGCATCTCAGTGATCGATATCAAACTGGAGAAGCCGCCTGAACAGCCAGTCTCTGAGACCAGCTGCTCCTGCTAGTCCCGCCCCCCTTTTTCAACAGCTCTTCTCCCATTGGCCATTTACACCAACCATGTCGGACGCCATTGGCTAGAGAACCTGCTTCCAGGCGGCTCAGTGACTATCCGGAGTAACCGTGTGGATGTGCTATTACATTTAAACTTGTATCTAAATTTTAAAACTAATCAGTTTAAAACCACCGGATAAGTTAAATGCTGAAAAGTTCAAATCTCATCTGTTACGACTGCATGGCGTATTTAGGATTGCAGACTGAGATAGCTTCTCCCACCTCTCTTCAGTTCTTGCACTTTTTTTTTGTTGTTTTTTGGAGCAAAAATGGTGCCGTTACACTCTTTGTCATTGTTGAATTACAATAATAAAAATATTATAATAAAAAATGTGTGTTTCAAAAAAAAAAAAAAAAAAAAAAAAATGTGTATGTTTGAGAGGCCACTGCTGCTGTAGAAGTAAATCTTTTTTTTGTGTGTGGTTGTTCATTGTGCAAAGCAGCTCCTTTGTCATAGGGCAGTGCCCCTGGCTGTAGCATTAGAATGCACTGGGCTCTTCTCTGTTTGCTGTCATTCTTTGTTCTCCAGTATTGAGATTGAACTCGTATTCTCTTTTAAATGTCTCTATCTGGCTTTGAGCTGCATGTCAGACAGTTTAAATGCATGATGTTTTTTAGAGTTGAGAACCATAGGCAGTGGCAAACAGCTTTTCCCAATCGAAGCTAAAAAGGTGGCAGAGGCGTTTAAAAAGACAACATGGTAAAGTAACAAAACTCAGCGCTCACGAGGAGCACTTCTAACGTAAAGGGGAACAAAATGTAAACTCATTCAAAAATAGGGTAAATAATTTTAAAAAGTATTGAAATGCTAATACCAGTTTACCATTAGTTATTAAGATGCAAACAATTGTGTTCCAGATTCAGATTGTATTTCCATTCTATTACCCTCGACTAGCTGCCAGTTTAAACCTAATTTGGCACTCCTGAGAAAAGCCATCATCACAGATGAGGTTTGCAATCTATATTCTTATTGATATTACTGTATGGGTTATTAAATGTGTTAGTTGCCTATTAGTCCACTTTTAACAATGCAATCTTAACTCCTAGGTGGATGTAATTATATGTATGAATGCCTTCTACCGTCATGAAAAGTTCATCTAATAGTCTTTTAGTAAAAAGTAATGAACATTACAAAGCAGGACTGGGTGTATTCATTTAGATTGTTTTGTCTTGTGATGGGCAGCCTAATCAAGCTGTACATGGTTTCCTTGATGCTGAGAGGCAGCTGTACAGTAAGCCTAGGAGTGTCACTGTGTGGTTTTATCAGGAGCAAAATCCTGAGAAAATCCATTGAAACAATAAGGCATGGTTTATCCTGATGAGCTTTTAAATCTTTAATAAGGCTTGATTACCATGGTTTAATAAGCCTTAGTTAAACACAATCTGAAGGTTGAACTGACCCCCTGTTGTGCAGTGCAGCTGTCTTGTGTAACATAATGTTGTCTAGGGGGTGCACTCCCTTATTTCTCCTGCAGGAGGCAGGCTTTTGCACACCGAGGCCTTGCGCTTTAAGAACATGGTTTTCTTGAGAACATAAGAGGGCTCGAGTTCCCAAAGTGGTTCCTGATACCAGTTGATTGAACAGGAACACAAATGCTGTGCTTATGCCTAAAATAGGTGTTGGTTTGCTAATCGTAGTAGTAGTCATAGTAGTATTGTTACAAATATTATTTATTTGGTTTTTAATACTTGACTGTTTTGTATTATTTGCTTGACCAAAATGATGGTAGAGAGGTGGAGTTGAACACGGGGTATGTGTGCCTGGCCCGGGCAGTATTTCTGGGAACGCTGTGCCTGGCCCGGGCAGTGTCGCTTCTCTCTCGGCTCTTGTGCTTGAATGCAGTCCTTTCTTTTCCTCTGTTTGTTATCTGTGTTATACAGCAGGCACCGCCTCTGTTGTGTACCAGTGTGTAGTTAGACACCTCCTCACTCGGTATGATCTGTCTTCGCTGTAGTTTGTTTGTTAGATCCCTGGTCTGTATACTTTGCTTTTTAAAAAAAGAAAAACATATAGATAAATATTGAATTATTATTATTATTATTATTATTATTATTATTATTATTATTATTATTATTATTATTATTACATATTAAATAGCTATATCTAAGCTGGTCACTATTGCTACTTGTCACTGACTGAATGTTCAGCTGTGTGCTATCAGGGGTGTCTGTCAATTTTAGATTTTAAACATGCTGTCTAGTCTTTAGCGAAGTTTCTGTGAATAATGTACTATTACCTGCTGTACAAAAAAAAACACCGAAGTGTATCACCCAAAATAAAGTTAAGAGATTTCACCAAACAAGCGTGATTTTTCTGCTTGATTTGACATTCTGTATTTATGTGATGGTGTGCAGATTCTTCGGAAGATGTATGTGACCTTTGCTCATTCATTAGTAAGTACTACAGGGAGGTGTGTTTGTCCTGAATAGAGGGACACTTGAGACTGTTCCACGTAAAAACAGCAATGCATTGTTAAGATTACAGAAGCACCAACCAACCGAGCTCCCAACAAGCCTCTATCAAAGTGTATGGAATGAGCCTGTTTTTGCAAAAGTATGCTACAGGGGTGGTGTTGCTACGTGTCTGATTTAATTAATGGGATTCGATTAGCTCCGTTTTGTTGTATCCTACAACTGTGTTCTAGAAGGTGGGACTTCTCGCCAATGAGAAGCGGACTAGTCTCCTAAAGTGGTTTGTGCTGTATTTTTTTATGTTTCATAATGAACCAATCACAAAGCCAACTTTAGACAGGCCCGATTCGTACCAATAGCGACAGGTAAACGACTGTTACTACCAAAGCCATTGAAAAAAAAAAATATATATCCAACTCGACCAATCCTGTTCAAGAGGGCGTGGTTAGCGATGTCGCGTGGTTTTGTATTGCTGGGACTCTGCGGAGGCAGGTGTGCTGCGGAGCTCTTTGATAATCTACGGGCTGTAAGTGGATTGCCTGCTGGAAGCTGTAGGCTCGCTATGTTTTGATCAGCGTTTATCTGTAGAGTCTTCAGACTCGGAATAATACCTAATCCGGGTTTAGATAGGAGAGCAACATTGTGCTTACATAAGCAACTTGTTTGTCTCTGACCTGCGTATCTGGTGCACCTACCGTAATTCCTGGAAGTTTACCCCCAGGGAGTCCGGATATACTGTGTCGCTTGTCTGCGAGCCAGGGGGAAAAGCAGCCTAAACGCCCGGGGAAGCCGGCGGTAATCGGCGGGTTGATTGCTGGAAACACACGGAAAATAGTTTATGCGTTCCGTGGTACGATCACAGAACCACGTGTTCAAATTCCTCTGAAACAACAACAAAAAAAAAAAAAAAACTACTTTGCTTTTCGTTTGTCCCTGGTTCCGATACGACAGAACGCAGAACACCACTTTCTTCTCCGGGTCGCTTTCCATCCCTTCTCCCTAGGCACCGGGCTGGCTCACTCCTTTTCCACTCGTAGACTCACACAGATGGCTCAAGGCTCAGTGAAAGTGCCTGATGACTCGGATTTTTCCCGGTTCCGCGTACAGTGCGAGTCTCAGGAAGGCTGGATCAATAAATACAGTAAATCGGGCATGGAGGTTTGGATCGACTTGCCTCCCTCGGCATCGGCTCATCACGACCGGAGCCAGAACCAAGTGAAAATTCACAAGATCAGAGTAAGCCAAGTATAATAAATATTTGTAATATTTAGAAGTTATATTTCTTATGAATAATGTACCAGATATGTGCTATTGATCTGTACATGGCCTGTTTGCACCAGTATTTGAATATTCATGAAAATTTCCCATACAAACATCTAAACCAGTCAAGTGACGAGAGTACGTGGTCATACACAAAACCTTACTGTGCAAATTAACAAAACGTGGTCAAATAGCTTTTGGTTTTGGTAACCAACGAAACCAGGTAAGGAGGGTGAATTATTCTCACAGGAAAGCTGATTTTGATGACGAGTTCGTGAGGGCACAGATTGACCCTCCGCACCTTACTGTGTATCTTAGTTTCACTCTCTCTCCTTTACTGGTTTCGGTGGTGCTTCCTGTGGCAGTATACTGTCATTGACTGGTTTCGGTGGTGCTTCCTGTCGCAGTATACTGTCATTAAAACCTCAGCTGACAGGAACGCAGATAAAATGCATTATTAATCAACCCTTATCTATCATAATTGCACTTGTGAGCTTAGGAGAATTGCAGTGGGTGTTTATTTAGGTAGCGATCAATAATCGGTTATAAACCAGCTTTCTCTCTCCCAACCCCTCCTCTCTAACCTCCCTGGGTTACAGGTTGCTAGGCTCTTGCGCGTCACTCTCTTGTCCCTCGTTGTAATTCCAGTGCAGAATGGCAATGAAGGATGTCTCAGCTGCGACCATGTACGATGTTCTTCATGATGAGGAGTACCGCAGGAAGTGGGACACCAACGTCATAGAGAGCTTTGATATAGCACGGATCACCGTCAACGCAGACGTGGGGTACTACTCCTGTGAGTGCACACTGCCCCCCAGTCCCTGAACTCCAATCATCAGAGCCACGCTGCCCCCCAGTCCCTCCTTTACAACAACCATTAAAGCTACACAGCCTCCCAGTCACTCGGCTCTGAGGATTAGACCACACTACCTCCTAGTACCTCAGCCCTAACCACTAGACTGCACAACCTCTTAGTCCCTCAACCCTAACCACTAGACCACACTACTTCCTAGTCCCTGAGCCCTAACCACTAAAGCACACTACCTGTCAGTCCCCCAGCTCGTTCTGTTGTTGTTGACAGTTTTTGTGTTTGCTGTCAGGGAGGTGCCCGAAGCCACTGAAGAACAGAGATGTGGTGACCCTGAGGTCCTGGCGAGTGAAAGATGACGAATACATGATCATCAACTACTCTGTCAAACACCCGGTCCGTATCTAACGTTATCCAAGCCTGCCTGGCATGCTGTTGTTCAGAACCAGTTTTAAACAGCTACAGTTGTTCTGTACCGGTGAAACACAAGCTGAGCTCTGCCCTCTTTCTTTTGTAGAAGTACCCCCCTCGGAAGGACCTGGTGCGGGCGATCTCCATTCTTACAGGGTTCCTGGTAAAGCCGACGGGGCCCAACAGCTGCACCTTCACCTACCTGTGCCAGGCAGACCCCAGAGGTACACCCTTCCTAGCTGTGCTGAGACAGCATGAACCTAAAGCAGTTTCTTGTAACAGGGAACACAGGAACCTGTCTGAGGCTTGAACTGATGTGTGAATTCCTAGTAAATCCAGCTTATGTTATATTTTCTAAAACAGTAACCCCACTGTAATTAAGTATTCCTGTGTGTGTGTCTCTAACCTCTAGCTCTGTTTCAGGGTCGCTCCCAAAGTGGTTTGTGAACAAGGCATCTCAGTACCTGGCCCCCCAGGTGAATCTCCAATCCTCTCTACAGCCTCTGTCTGATTCATGTAGTTCATAATGAAATCCAGTATCTCGCAGTGCAGGCAGATCCTTGGCAACACTTTGCTGTTGCTTCCTTTTTGTTTGGTATGAAGAGATCAATCAAAAGCACAGCTCGCGATTAGTCATTCAAAACCCTTACCCCAGTTATGATACATCTGCAAAGCCCTTGGGGCTGAACTATTGAAGGAATCTGGAACTGGCACAAACACTGTAACTATGTACAGAGGTCTATCACAGAGCCGGAGAAACGCTCTTATCAGATCAGTTCCAGAGCACAGAATAACTCCACGCCGCTCCCTTTCTCTCTCTGTGCTGTAGGTCCTGAAGAAGATGCACAGGGCAGGCCAGTGCTACGTGGAGTGGAAACAGAGCAACTCTCCCAACAAGAAGCCATGGCTACACCCCGAACAGAGCGCCCCCCTCCCCTTCCTTAGCCTGTCAGCGCTGGACATCCAGCGCACAGAGTCCCTGGAGAATGTGGACGAGAGCGGGGTGCGGGAGGAGAGAGAGAGCGACGGGGAAGAGGAAAAAAAAGAGCACAACTGAACTGAGAGAACAGGCCTGCAAGCCACAAGCTCCTACTCTGAAGGACTACAGTTGGGATTGTGTTGTCAAGTCGTTGCTAAGGGTTACATCACGGAATGCATGACACGTACAGGAATAATCTTCTCACTCTTCAGACTAGTCTTGGCTGCAAGATCTCCTGGTGCGCAGTTTACTTCACTGTTAGAAAGAATGATGTTCAGCCAGTTCTACTGTCCCTGGCACTGTCACAAAGTGACAAGCTCTCTTACAATGGAGGAAAAAGACTCCAAGTCTCTCTGATTCCATAAATATTAACCACGCCTTAAGTACTGTGTCGTTATTAAAAGTGTGTGACTTCATTTAAAAGGGCTGGGTCTGTAGAAGCTTTTAAAACTAGAAGATTTAACAAAATCACATTGAAACTGTAACTACTGAGAAAACACACCCTTATTTTAATTTCATAGTGATACAAATAATCTGTTTTATCATTAATATTACTAAAACTGAACCCAACTTCTAAGCAAATATATAGGTTGCGTAATGTTCCACCGTATTTAAACAACCTTGGCATTTTTTTCTTTAAAAGTCAACCTGTATAGAGTAAATAAAATACAGAATAAAGTCTTTATTCATTTCGTGTTATAATAGCATTAGTCAGTGATCCGATACAGTTTTACAAGCGAGAAAGATTAAACAACAGTGAATATTTAAAAACGAGATTCTATCATATTCCATGCAAAATTCATTTCTGACCTGTGCCTAGCACTGGAATGATCCCTTGCTGCTTAGACTTCGGCACAACCTAATAGTTAAATTTTATGTGACAGCACTGTTTCTGCAAACACCCATAAAGAGAATGACTCCACTCTGTTCAAACCATGCTGACTTAAAACAGAAACACATCATACATTAGGATGCTGAAAAAGTATATATGTCCAAAATGTAATAGTATATTTTTGTCAGCAGTCCTGGACTGTTCTTGTGATACAGATTTGCAGGGTCCAAAAAGAAAGCGAGGGGGTATTGGAATCAAGAAATAAAGGCACTGTTGAGCACTCCTATCAGATCTGAAAGGCAGCCAGACACACTGCTGTCATCGTCATTACTCTTAACATGCTGTGCCATGCAGCACAATAACCTTTTATTGCATCTCGGTAGCATTAAGCTTTAGAAAAATTTGATTCCCATCTTATGCACACACACACGCACACACACACACAAGGATAATTTATTACTTAAGCTCAAATTTTAAATACTACATATTTTCAAAGAGAAAAAGGTAGGGGTAGTAGAACAAGTCTTCAGCATCACTCTTTTTTCGCAGTGAGTATGTCAAAGGGACTTAACAACATTGATTTGTCTTTGCTGGAAAGCGCTTTTGGCTTATTGTATCACCTAGGTTATTTTTAGCTTGACTCTGCAATGTTACTAGACTGACTGTGAAGAATGTATCAATAGGAACATTTGCACAACGAAAAAGAACAGAGGATTACAAGTAATGCCGCTTTGCTTTTTTTTTTTTCCCATAACCAAATTGAATTATGCAAAATCCTATTTATCTTGATGGATTGACACATGCAGGACAGAACTTTTGTGTGCAGCCAGTGGATCTGCCCAGGTGCTTGAACTGTTCTGGAAATGTTAGGACTGCACGCTGTGTTGACTGTTAAAATGGGGCAGGTTTATTCAGTGTTTACTCCAGTTTGCAAGAGGAAACACAAACGCATCATTTTACACAACTCCTCTGTATGTAAATGCTCTTTAGTTAATATACCGGGTAATTAGTGGCTCCAGTGTAGTTTGTCCGATCAAAATAAGCCATTTAAAAACAAACCTACAGAACAGAGTAAAATACAGCAGTGAAAATACCATTAGAATTAGAAAGATAGTGTTCATTCCCCCTAGCCATCTCCTCTCCCTATGAAACTAGTACTCATGAAAAGGCTTTCTTTTGTCCATCCTTGTCAAACACAGGTCTCCTCAGTAGCCTGTCCACTCAACATTAATGAACTGATCTCTCTGGCCCAGTGGAGGCTTAAAAGGCAATAATGACCCTTGGTGATTTTCTGAACCAAGTAGAATTGGGAGTTTTATTAGAAGGAATCTTCTGACTTCTATTAATTCTATCCTGTACATCAGCTGGAACAACAAATTAATTAATTGCTCAACAATTAAGCAGCAAACAGGAACCAATTAAAAGGACTGCTAATTTGGAAACACTAGACTGTTGTCATGGGCACCAGTTTAAAAATGACAAGAGTAATGCATCACCCTCAAAGCAGCGTGTTTTTGTAACTATATTTATCCATGCACTTAATAGGACAGAGGAACACTGCAGGTGAAACAAGAAAATTAGTAAAACACATCCCTCCCCAGGAAACAACCACAGCCCACTAATGCCCTACACAGTCTACATTCCTGTAAACATCCCTTTAAAAATAATTTTTAATTTTAATAAATACTACAATATGATCAAAATCTGATTTTATTCTTAGTACCTAAAAACTATATCATGTGTAGCCGATTGCTTATTTTGTCTCTGCAACACCAGGTGCAGACTTCAGAATTGGAGCAGCATTCATGTTCTGGATTGGCTCATAGGAAATCACAGCTCATTAATAATGGAGTAGTAGTCAGCAGCCCCGCCCCCTCACAGGTACTATTAATGAGCTGCTTTCCCTCCTAACCAATCACTGAAAAGGAATGACTGAAGACAGCTAAACTGCAGTGCCACTGATGCCTTGTTCTTCACACAGCATGGTTACCAATGGGTGTGCGAGTGTGCCAGTAACACCCACAGCCCCCAATGCTGCCCCATGGTCTCACTATCAAGGCAAAGCTGTGTTTCCCACGGGCACAGTTACTCCAATCACCTCTTCTGTTAGTGGACCGTCCTCTCCTTCTGTCTCTGGTAGTCTAGGCAGAAAAATAGAGGGGAAACGTACACTGAGGTGGCTGCTCTATCATTCCCCACATATTATAAAATATATTATAAGCATGGGCGACCCTTCCCTGGAATGGTGAAAGACTAATCTGTACAGCAGGGGGATTTAACTGAGAATCCTGCATCAGCTGACTCGGGCTCCCACAGTAAACACATTACATTCCAGATGACACATGATCACAGGACAGACACACCGAATGCATGGGATTTTCAAACCCCGATGGCACAGGAGGTAGTTAGACTGACTAGAGGTAGAAGTGGGACTCACTGTAAGGGAAGAAGCGCACCCTCATCAGGATTTCACGGGCAGTCTTCAAAATCTCCACAGCCTGAAAGGAGAGGAAACACGGCTTGGATTTATTTAACAGCAACATCTTCCTGTGTCACTGTTCAAAACCCTGCTTGGGAAACTGTTCTGGGTGAGCACTCCTGTCCTGCATCCAGTGCTGGGTTTCAGAACGCCCCTTGTTTGGGTTTATTATTGAAATGGCCAGGTGCCAGGCGTCTGGCATTTATGCTGTGAACTGATTGCATTTCTCCCAGCGTGAACCAAGTCTCAACTGAGTCTACAGGTTGACTAAAATAAACTGTTCACAAGGTAATACGAGGGACCCGATTGTCCTTAATGCAGACTGAGGCCAGAACACAGGGCGGATTACAATGGAAGAGGCCAATACCAAGTGTGTTTCCCTCACCTTGGCGTGTTCAATGTCCTGGAAGTCAATTTCATTCACTGACAGGACCTGATCCCCCTCCTGCAGCCCAGCACGGTGTGCATCCGAGTCTGGGATTACCTGTGAACAAGAAAGAGAGGCCGTTCAATATCAACAGGGAGACATGGAAACAGAGCACGCCACTATCGACACATTGGAGTCTCGGTCCGAATGGGGGTCTACCGGAGCGCCATAGGGGTCTATCGAGACCTTACCTTGGAGATGAAGATTCCCAGCTGGGACGCTTTCCCTCCCCGAATGTTGAAGCCCAGCTGTGCCCCGGGGGGCTTCTTGAGCACGATGGTGCGGGGCAGGAACTGCGTCAGCTCATTATTGTAGTCAGAGTGTTGAATTCGCTGTGAACAGAGGGACAGACAGGGCTGAATCTCGGGTCCATCACTGCACCATCGCCAGCATCCATTTGTCCCAGTCACTGAAAGGATTGCCCTGCCAGCTGGATTTCCTTTGCCTCCCAAATTAAGTGCCGAGTTTCACAGACCCCGATTATTGCTACCTAATCTGACCTTAGCTAAAGCAGTCCAAAAATAGTGTATAATGTGATCTGTGAAACAACCTGACAAAATCACTAACTGCTGCATAATGCTGTTATTTACAAAGCAGACTGATGTCTTCAGGAATGCCCCGAGTCTAAGTGCTTTAATTTAATGAAATTAAATTTGATTAGATCAGTTTTTGTCAAATCCTCGAGTTTCAGCTCGTGACAGCAGACAGCCTTCATCTCATAAGCCAGCCTCAGAGGTTACTGTAGCTTTGATGTTTTCTGTTCTGGCATTGTTGTTTCCTTCCACGCTGATTAAAAGCCTTGTGGATTAAGGGTGGCATACCTCTTGTGGCGCGATCCAGGCAGGCGGGTTCTCGTAGGAGGGCAGGAGGACCACAGGAAGGGGGTAGTCGTCGTCGATCTTGGGGTCCATCGCAACACCACAACACTGGTTATATTTTCATTCTGTCGAGCAACATTTGCTTGATTCAAAATCTAAATTACACTCCACAAGGGAGGGGTTTCAAGGTTGGGATTAATTCATTTTTTAAATCAATTCCAGTTCCCTTTTAATCAATTCTAACACATCATTGATCAAAACTAGCAGTGCTCTGTGAAAACTAGTTCATCACGCTGGTCACATTTTTTTTAAATTGAAGTTCCTGTTAGGCAATTAAATTGGCTTCAAATGAAAGCAGTTTAACAATCACAAGTAATATGGCTCTAAAATATCATTTTCAGTTCCTATCTGTATATAACTTGTAGAACACATACTGAGCAGAAAAGAAGCAATTTTACCACAACCATAGATCTGGTGCTTTTTTGGCATGCCGTGTGTTAAACTAAATCAAAACTGCATAACTCCTTCACTGGCGACCTGGATACAGAACTAGGAAAGAGAACTGCAGTTCGCGACAGTAAAATACGAATGATAACTCCACTCAAAACATCCGATATACGATACTAATAGGCAAACGTGCGACTGAAGCCATTGCGGTTTACAAAGTGAAGTGTACATTTAGTTAATGTTGAGATCGGTGTTGGATGACGTCAGGTTTGAGTACACTGCAATTACAGTATAGGCCGTTAAAAGCCAAAAGCGGTGTACTGCATGCTTCATAACACAACCTAGTGCAGTAGCACACTAGTAATTAAGGGTGTGCCTGGCTGGGCATTCTTAAATACAGCACTGTACGCTTTTTGATACAGTGTATAACAAAATAGAAGCGTCCTAGATCATTCCGCCTCACTCAATGTTAGTATCGCCTTTCAATTCAGTCGAGCAACCCGATTTATACATCTGTATAACAAATCTACGAGGTTGTCAATGTGACAAGCAATTACACATTTTAACAATTGCAAAATCTCATTCACCGATCCGGGGCGATCGCCCACTGCACAGTGGAACCGAGCTGAGACAGAACCTCTGCCCGACAAACAGCGTGTATCTGGAGACGAAACCAACGTCCGTCAGTCGCTGTATTTTTGTTAGTTTTTGTTTTAGTTGAAATTTACCGTATTCTTCACTTTGAAGCGTAAGTCGCTCTGTCTCCGCAAAAAAAAAAAAACTCATCAGCTGGAACAGTTTGGTTGCGTAACTACTACTGAAGCCTCGCTGCTGGAATCATGTCGCTCCTCCCTTGTCATGTGATCAGAGAGTGTCGACGCCTAATCTGATTAACTACACACATTATAGTACTTTAACACGCCCTTGCTTGGAGGGACTGCATAGCGGTTGAGATTGTGCTTGCTTGCCTTGGCTTTCACCAGCCATTTCGCATACTTTCTAAGCTTTATGCTGTGTTTACACTCAGTGTGACTGCATTCTGTACCATGATAAAAACAGCACAGTATGCCCAGTTAACATCTGGGCTAAAGAAAGATACGTATTTATATTAGATTTTCCTTAGTGAAATGCCAGCAGTCTTAAGTATAAACAGCTTATATAGAAGTTACATCTGAACGATACCAGTCACAGACGCTAACAGTTATGCACAAAGGAATGTGTACCTAAAAGAAAAAAAAAACGCAAACTGTTATTTCATTAAAACGAAGACACGTGGAACGTGATAAGAAAGATGGGCACTTAAATTGGTTAAATACAACTATATAAAATCACGAAAAGCAAAAGGTTAGAACGGTCCGGTAACTTCTTTTATAGCAAAAAGGGACCCATTGCTGTTACTTAGCTACGTTCACACGCAGGCTAAATGCGGTTTGTATACACACACAGGTCGCTTACAAAGGGCAATGACAGCCGCACTAGTTAATCATTTTCAGAGCAAGTATCAAGTGTGGTTATTAATTCGGTTAGTCAAAGCGCACTAACTGTGTGTGTTACAACCGCAGCTGTATCTCAGTGGATTTCTGCGCAGCTAATTGTCATTTATCAGACATTTCCGTGTTGCAAACAATGGTAAATAGTGCCTACATATAGTACACTTTTTTATTTAATCAAAGTACAGTTGTATAATTTATTATGTATAATGTATTTTTGCCACCGATACCGAACGTCTGATTTGTGTGTTCTGGCTCTCCAGGAAATGTCTCAGCAAATGACAAAGACTCATGCGACTGCTCTATCATGCGTACATTTTGTATCGACTAATGTGGAAACCACGCAAGTGTCTCCCACCAGCCGCCTGCTCGGAAGATCGCCCAAATGTTTCTCTCTACCGTCATGGTATTGCAAATCTTCGCCGCTGTATTTAGCAGTGTTGAAAAATTAAAACCTTTTCTGCTGGTTTTTCAGAAAAGAGCACACCTGTGCTTGAGCTCTCGGTCTATTACGTACAGTACTTTCTTCCAAAAGCAGAAACAAAAACACAGCCTCCGTGTTGTCACACAAAACCTCACGATCGGCGTGTAATAATGGGCCGAGTTCAGTGGTTAGTTTAAACATGAGGGCACACACTTCAGTGAAAGGTGTGTGTGTACAACAAACAACCGCAGCCAGCGCTGTTTGCAAAGACGGTTGTCGAGCCAACTGCAGTGTGTGTGTGCGTAACCTTATAGTAGCGCTTAGTCAGCAAATAAACAATCTGTAGATTCTGTCGTAATTTTAGCAGCAATAAAACACAAAGGTTTGCACTCTCATTTCCAAGCTAACACAATCACTTTGCTTGGAATGCAGCTCTGTCCCGCAGGACCGGTATTACAGGTATGACTCTGATCTAGCGATCCACACCTGTCGCACTAGTGAGCCGCAGTATGCCAAACGACAAACACGGAGGTAAGGGCACTTTTCTCTAATGTTTTAACGTAGTGCTTTGTTCTTGGTTTAGTGTTAAACTTTAGTGTTCAGCCTTGTGGCGCAGAAATAGTATTCCATTCAGCTACCAAAGTAAAAAATGTGGTGCCGGTCACATCGAGTGCAGTCAAATAAGGGAATTATTAAAACACTTCCGAACAATGCATTTAATAATGCATAACTTAAAAGTTGAATGTACCACAGTCTTTAAATATTGTAGGAAGATGATGCCATATGAACCGCTGTTGAAGATGAAGGCTACAAGTCTACGTTTAATAGATACAAGGTTTTGTGTAAAAGGTCACCCGCAGTTTAAATTGTGTGTTTTCTAATAATGTTTACCTCCAGATACTACCAGTCCTATTAGGACCATACGTGCCTGGTTTGTTATTTGACCCAGGTGGGTAATGTGTCTGGTGATGCGTTCTGTGTACTGCAGTTTATCAGAAAGCAGCGCTTGTTAACCACCCTGTTTGTTTACATTTCCTAAAGGTAATTTCATCTGTCACTCCTTTCTATTTTCCAGCCCTACATGGTCCCTGTGTCAGCTCAGTTCAGTGTCGGACAGCATGTCCAAACCCCTTCCCAGGGTGGTCCCCCCAGCGGGACAGGCGTACCCAGTACCCAAGCCTCGCAAGCGCACCCAGAGTACCCTCTCAGAGCAGAGCACAGCCCCCCCTGTCCCTCAGCCCAGGAGGTAAGCAGCTTCTCGTTGGTTTTTATGAAGACTGTCAGTTGGGGTGGATGTTTTGTGTATCGAGTATCTTCAGCACAAGAGTCTCATATTGAATGTTCTTGTTGCAGGAAATCACTTTGCAGCATTTTAGATTCTGAAATGCCGCAGCTACAAGTAGTGTCCAGCAAAGAGGGTGAGACACAATGTTTTACACTATTTAAATACAAATGTACACACATTGTACAATTTTTTGAGTCTTGTTTGCCACAATATTATTCGCTAGTTTAACCTTGTTGATGGTTCAGTTTGTTTACATTCCCGGAAGTAAAGCTGCCTTGCGCAGGATCTTTAATTCATTTTACACTATAGACAAAAACTACTAAAACCTTCATTAATATATATGAATAGACATTTAATACTGTAATTTTATTATTAATATCTGTTTCTATATACATTTATGTATTTTATTATAGTTTTAAAATCTGATTTTCATTTGTTGGACTGGATGAGGAATTTGTGTATCTAAAATGAGATTGGAATGTGTGACATCATTTCTCATCTCCAAACAGCCTCACCCAAGACAGATACTATAACTAATGCTTTGTAATGTCCTTGTATTGTAATATAATGCTGTGTGATCCTTAGGAGTCAACTCCAAACTCGGTTCTCCTGTATCCGAAGAAATTGAGCCCCAACCGAACACTGATGGATCCAACAAACCCGATCAGAAAACCAACATTCCCAAAACTGAGCACAAGCCCAGCACAGATTCTTCTACAGAATCTCAGGTCAAACCCAGTGCTGATCTGCCCAGTGGTTCTGATCACAAACCCGGTACTGATCTGTCCAGTGGTTCTGATCACAAACCCGGTACTGATCTGTCCAGTGGTTCTGATCACAAACCCAGTGCTGATCTGTCCAGTGGTTCTGATCACAAACCCAGTGGTGATCTGTCTAGTGGTTCTGATCAGAAACCCAGCATTATTCTGTCCAATGCTTCTGATCACAAATCAAGCGCTGATCTGTCAACTGAAGCTGATGTCAATGAATGTGATCACAAAACAAGCAATGAGCTTTCTACAGACTGTCAGATGAAACCCAGGGCTGATCTTTCTAATGGTTCTGACAAACCCAGCACTGATCTTTTTAATGGTTCTTACAAACCCAGTAGTGATCTTGCTGATGATTCTGATGTCAGACCCATTCGGGATCATGATACTGAATCTGATGACAAATGCAGTGCCAATCTAACTCCAGAATCTCGAGTGAAACCCAACGTTGATCCTTCTCGTGGTTCTGTCAAACTTAGCGTTTCTCTTCCCAATGATTCTGATGGCAAACCCAGCTCTGATGTTGATGACTCTAAACGCAACCCAACTGTAGATCCTTCTACAGAAACTCCCAGCGCTGACTTTGAAGCATCTGAACACCAGCCCAGCTCTGACTGTGATGAATCGCAACCCAGTTCCAGTGCCGATCTGTCTAATGCTTCTGATCACAAACCCACTCCAGATCTTTCTACAGAATCTCCTCACAAACCCAGCTCGGATTTGTCCCTGGATAGTCGAAACAAAATGAGTTCTGATGGAATCACTAAGACTCAAGAAAAACCCTTGATTTCTGAAACTGATCTTCAAAGCAATCACCATGGGGACTGGCGGGGTGTGACAGAAGAGTCTGGAGAAGGTGGTGTGAAGAGCTCCATGTGGTGAGTGAAGGGTCTAGGGAGAAGGAGGGTCAACAGTAGTCCCTAAACCAGAGGGAAATGCTAGATGGGCCTTATATGCCAAATTGGTCCATATTTCATGGATGGTATTACTGCTGTTATAGGTCAATAAAGATATGGGTGAAAATGTGAATTTCATCTTTATTTTTATAGTCTTCCACTGGAGAAAAGCAAGTTCCCTTGCCTTGCTAAAAGTAGCTCCGGTTTTCTTTGTTCTGTTGTGAGAACAGAGGGTTTTACTTCCAGTTTTGGTGGTGAGACCTCAAGTAGATTGTCAGAGATAATACTATCCCAACGCTGAGCCAGAAAGTACAGCACATAGTCAGAAGTAAGCTGGATCGCTTTAACCTGATACAAAGGTCTTCAGTCTTATAAACTCACGCTGTTTCTGGTTGCACAGAAACAGTTGTGTAATGGTAGCCAACTTTTCTTTTTATTTCACTACATTAAACTTGTAGGTTGGCTTAGTTTTACAAATACATTTATTTCCTGCTTCCTGTTGCTTACCTTCCCTCTCTTTCAGTTCTGCTTCCCAGGGGGGGACAACAGAGTCGGGACAGCCCAAGAGCCGGGACAGTCTTTTCATGGGGAGCCGAATCTCGCAGCCCAGGTCCTGCCCACGACAGTAAGAGCCCCTTCATTCCTACCGCTGCCCCCTACTGGCAGCTCTACAACACGCCTTTCACTCCCAGAGTCAGGAGGGAGATACATATTTATATTTACTGCATCTATAGATTATGAATCATCACAACTAGTTCACAAAGATTCAAGGTGTTTAAAGGGACTGTTTTTAATTCAGAAAACATTAATAGAAATGCTGTTCCAAAGCTGACATCTTCAAATAGTTTTTGGTAACTATGAAGGCGTTTTAATGCAGAATGGTGATGAAAGGCACAGTATGAACCCTTTACTAAGGTCACTTAGCAGCGGTTCATTGGCAGAAGATCTGTATTCATGATCTAAACAGTACAGATCTAAATACCCCTGCTCTTTAGTTGTATAATACACCAGTGGAGGTATTGTCCTGGGGTTATTTATTGGGGCGGAGGAGCAGAATATCAGCAGTGTTCGAGCAGAGAGCGGTGTCCGTGTTCTTCCGGACTTGTTCTTCTTCTGGTTTCACTGCAGCACCCCCAGCATGCGCGTGAGCCGTCGGAAGCACCGCTTTGCTGACTGCCAGGTGACTGCCGTCAACCAACCCAGGGAGCAGAAGCCACGAGGAGGCAGCGTGGTCTGTAGGTCTGGCTGGCTGGAGGTGTGGCAGGCAAGAAGGTAATTCTAGCAGTAACAAGCACTTGGCGTCTGTTGAATCCCTCTTCCAACATTTGCTAGTCCAACTGCTGTACCGAGTCTTGTGCTGCTGAGGCTGAGCTGTTGGGCAGCTAAGAGTCACGACTTGTTTCGTCGTTGCAGGCACAAGATGATGTGGGTCGAGTTCAATGGAAAGACGCTGTCCATGTTCAAGAAACGCACTGTGAGTTTAACACCTGCCTTTCCAAGCATCCGTTCTAAGGGTCACCTGTTTCATGTAGCGAATTGGAAATGTGTTTCTGTTTTATACCATAGGACAAGTTTACAGAGACAGTCTTTCCTGTGTCCTGCATTACTAATGTCCGGCCAGGAGAGGGCGGCAAGTTCTTTGTGTCCACACTCAAGAAGCAGTATGAGTTTTTGGCACCCAGTGAGGGTAGGATAATAAGGACACTACTACTAATATTATTGATGATTTTGTATTTGACTCTCCTCTTAAGAACTGTGCTGCAGTGCATGATTTGACAGCCTGGTGGCATGTTATGTAAAAATCATAATAGGAATAGATTTTACCAAAATTAAAAATATATGTATCCTTGAATTAAATTTAGCCTTGCCCTTATTTTGGTTTATTTATTATTATTACTGTTATTTAATTGGACGATAAGATCACTAGTGAAGTCCACAGTGTACAGGATCTTTATTAATCGAATGGTGCTCTGGCAGGAGGTCGTGACGGGTGGGTGAGTTCTCTGGGAACCCCTCAGAAGGAGGCGACCCCAGAGCAGATAGAGCAGCAGGGCCCCCTGGGTCTGAGAGAGCTCCGAACCAAGGTGTACGCAGCGCTGAGGGGGCACAGGCTGTGGGTCTACCACAACAAGGAGGTGAGTGTGAGAGAGGAGGAGACAGGGGGTAGAGAGAGGGGATCTGAGTCAGCAAGGAGTGTCTTATGAATCTTAACACACAAGATCGACTATACATTGGGAGTTAAATAACCATACATTAGAAGGGTTCACTACTGTTTCACTTTCTATTTATTATGGCTGAGACAACAGGGTGACATCTAGTGGCCACACAAAAGCCATGCAGTTTTTACCATTCTTTACAGCATGTCTGATAATTGCCGTGTACTGTAACATGAAAAAGTGAATTTCTGCTCCCCCCCCCCGTCAGTCTGCCTGTACAACAGATCTTTATTGATTATATTCCATTCTCTGCCTTTCCAGGATTTCAGAGAAGGTGTGGCAATGACTGCTATCAACATGAACGTGGCCCAGGCGAAGCAGACAGGCAGACACAGCTTCGACCTCACCACCCCCTACAAGATATTCAGGTGAGAGTGGAGACAAGCGAGACCGAGGGTCGCACAGGTTCGCTGTATAAAGATTAGCACAAACAAAGCACCCATCACGTATTTGCTAAACAGTGTCACAATAGTTGCTTATTGTCCTGACCGTCTCAGGAGCACCTGGTCCTGTGCGTGGTGGGTTGTGATCATTAGCCCCTCCCTGTCCTTCTCAGTTTCACAGCAGATTCTTCTCGGGAGCTGGTTGCCTGGCTGGGCTCCCTGTCCCGGGCTGTCAAGAGCGCCCTGTCCTGCAGTGAGGTGGCGGAGCGCGTTTGGGGGAGCACGTGGAATCGAAACTGCGCCGACTGTTGGAGTCCTGACCCAGAGTGGGCTTCTGTGAACCTGCTCGTCGTCATCTGTGACAACTGTGCAGGTCAGGGGTGCGGGGGCTACACTGGGCAGCTGTGCAGGGAGAAGGAGGGGCTAGACTGGATACTGGAGGGAGGGGGTTACCTTTTACTTCACTAACCCCAGCATGGTTTATTTCCAGGTCAGCACCGTGCCATGGGGACCGCTGTCTCCAAGGTACGCAGTCTGAAGATGGACAAGAGCGTGTGGACTGAGCCACTCATTCAGGTAGGGAATCTGAGAGGAAGGACGATCAATCCCAGACGATAATAAAATCCTGTATTTTCGCACTGACTTGGCTGGTCTGTCGGAAAGTAAAAGCTGTGTTAAAAAGGGGTGCTACCTTTTTTTTTTTTTTTTTTGTAGCTGTTCATTCTGTACGGGAACAAGTCAGCCAATGAGCTTTGGGGGGATCAGGTGCCGTCCGCTGAACAGATCTGCCCAGAATCCTCTGCGGAGCAGCGGCGGGCGTTTATCTGGGCCAAGTACAAGCAGGGCCGCTACCGCCAACTGCACCCACTGTACAGGAGCCAGGAGCAGATGCACCAGGTAGGAGCCCACACTGTCCACTCCAACACACTGCCTTCCTCTCTCTCTTTCTCTCTCCTCTCTCTCCCTCTCTCTCTCTCTCTCTCTCTCTCTCTCTCTCTCTCTCTCTCTCTCTCTCTCTCTCTCAGCTGTGAGCTGGTGTATAGTGCCAGTATCTTTCCCTCTCAGGCTCTCTATCTAACGCCCTCTCTCATTCTCTCTGCCTCAGCGTCTGTGTGAGGTGGGGGTGACTGCCGATGTGTCAGAGACACTGGCCCTGCTGTGTTCCGGGGCACGGGTGAGCATTCACCAGGGGGAGCCCTCCCAGCCGTCCCCCATCTCCCTGGCAGAGCAGGCAGGGCAGGCCATGCAGGCCGAGCTGCTGCGCCAGAACCAGTTCACAGGTACCGTGCTGCGCGTTGCTTCCTGTTTGAAAGGGTGGCCGGGTGATGCACCATAATGTGGAATGTGTCATGGAAATTCTAGTAAAAGGAAGAGAGACTGCGAGTTCCAAACACACAAGCCTTTATTTCTTAAGTTTGCAAACTGAGAACACTCTCAACACACAGGGTGCTAGATAATCATCGAGTAGTGTTCCAACATACAGAGTTAGATCAGTTTCTTATATACCTTAAAACTGTCAGTAAGGAAGAGGGTTAGCCAATGATGATTCAGATATTAGCATATAACGGAAACAATTTATAACTGTGCCTACGTGGCATATAGCTAAGCAAGCAGATAACAGAATGGCTGCTTTGGGTGTATGTGCAAAGAGACATGTCTGGCTCATCCTATTATCCATTGTCTCACAGCTGCAGCTGCAGTGTAGGCAAAACTATCTTAAGCAAAGCATGCAAGGTAATAGGAGAGCAACATGCCAGTACTTTTCCATGCCGAGCCAATCCTATTTTCTATAACATTTCTATTACAAATGTTAACAGTAGACAGATTTGTATTGGAAAGTGAATTGCTATGGTATATAACATTGTATTTGTGTTCTCAGAGGCTCCTTTCCAAGACACTGGGGTTGACCCTTCCCCGTCAGAGAACCGTTCTTTACAAGGTACCCCGTCCTTCCTTTTACCCCGTCCTTCATCCAAGTTATGCAAACATGAAAAACCGTGTTGATGCCCAACTGCATTATAGTGCAGTGCCTCCCTCCATTTGAATTGAATAATCTAAACAGTGAATGATGAAGCGCTCCTATATAGTAAAGTGCATGGCAGTTTACTGTGGACATGGCCTGACCGGGATCTGCTGTGCTTGCAGACACTGAGGAGTTCCATTGCAAACTGGACAAAGACAAGCTTGTGTTCTCAGAGGAGGTCGACTCTGCCCCCTGCGAGGTTCTCAATCTGAAGGACGTCACCTCGCTCTTTGACTGCTCCACAGGGTAAGGGAGAGCCTGAGACTGTGAGGAGGTTAGGATCTCTCTCCCCCTCGCCCCCTCACCTGTTCTCCCCCTCTCCCTGCAGGCAAAGCCATGAGTTTGAGATGCAGATTCTGAAAGAGAGGCTTCTGTGCACAGCAGACAACCAGGAGACCCTGAGAACTCAGCTGCGGCACATTGCCAAGGTAACGGGGCATAGAAAAGATGGGGGTCGCTCACACCTGAGTATACTCCGGTACTTCAGTATGAGAAGTGGCCCTATTTACCCCAGTCCCCCAGATTACCCCCTGTGTTTGCCCCGTAGGTGTTGCTGCCATGGCCAGTGCCGGACTCGGAGCTGGCGGGGTTGCGCTGTCTCTCCCGGGTGACCGCGAGGGAGGGGAAGTGGCCGGAGCACAGAGACGCCTGGGTGGCACTGAGCGGGACTGAACTGCTGCTTTACCTCACAGGAGGGCGCCAGGGAGACAGGCTGAGGCTGACTCTCTCAGAGAACTACAGTAAGGAGCTTGTCATTCTTCAATTCTGGCCAGTCATCTGAATACCATCCAAAAACAAGACATTCAGTTTCCAGTCTGTAATTACCGGTAGATGAGTCTGGTTGAGTAACAGCTTCTGCATGTCTACTGTTTGTCACTGAACTGAGATCACCAGTTTGAAGACCCCTCTATTGACCAGTAATCCAGAATTGTGAGTGCTTTAAAAACATTAATCCAGCTATTGTATTTGTTTCCCCCGCAGCCTTTATAGCGACGGAGAAGATGTTTGAAATCATCTCACCAGAGAGGTTTGTAACAGAACGCACAATCCATTACATATCTGTCTCTGTCTTTATCACTTAGTGATGAAATCCTAAAACAAAGAGACTAATCTCTAACAGTGTGTCAGTCTGTGTGTCAGTGTGTATCTGTAAGTAAAATATCAGGTCTGGTCTGATGTATTTAGATTCAACTGAATACCCTTATAAAAGTTTACCATAGTAAAAGCATAGCAAAGTGTAACAAAGCACAGCGAAAGCATGGTAAAGCACAGGCAAGCATTGTAAATAATACGAAGCTATGGTAAAGAATATTAATAAACATGGTAAACTGTGGTAAATGTATAATATAACCATGGGAAAAGTGCAAAAATATCATGCAATAAAAAAAAAACGTGGTAAATATTTTTTATACAAAAATCGAAGTAATTCAGTGAGGTCATCCTCGCTAAGGGTTTAAACACAAACGCATCAAACAAGCACTCCCCTTTCCTCCTGCACCCCACCCTGCTCCGTGAAGCAGCCTGTCTGTCTCACCCCTGACACTCTGCCCCCTGGCTGCAGGACACTGTCACTGCGGTTTGAGCACAGCCAGCCCTATGAGAAGTGGGGTGTCCTGCTGAAGGAGGCTCTTCAACCTCCCCCGTCCAGCCCCTCTTTTGGGGGGGGCCCCCTGTACCCCAGCCCGGGCCGAGGCTCCACAAGAGTGCCAGACCCCATCGAGAGGTGCATCTCCCACATCACGCAGCATGGTGAGGTCCTGAATGCAGCATAATCTTTACACAGATCATTGTCCTCGGTCTGGGTTACCATCACTATGCTACAGTGCACACATTAGAGGCTTACATATATCAGGGGAACTGCTTCTCCAGTCACTTTGGGCTGACTAAACTGTAACAGGAAATATTAGCATAAGCACAGTTTAAAGAGCTCTTGTGAATGCTTTGAATAGCTGAATGTTATACTCCTACATTCAGAATCACAGCGATCTCACAGTGTTTGGGCTCTCTCCTCCTCTCGCCCAGGTCTAACCGTGGAGGGTATTTACCGGCGCTGCGGTCAAGTGGGGAAGATCTCTCGGCTGGTGGAGGGGCTCTGCAGCACCCCCTGCAGGGCGCAGTTTGAAGAGGGGGAGGTGGGGGTAGTGGATGTGTCAGGAGCCCTGAAACAGTGTCTCAAGCTGCACACGGCACTCTTTCCAGAGCCACACCTCAGCCACTGGCTCCAGTCTGCAGGTGTGCCATTACACTGTACTGTTCTGTGACCAGCTTCTCTGACTCTGCTATGCTTGTCATTTTCAGAAGGGCACATTCCATTCCGGGACTGAATTGTGAAGAACAGTTGACAATCTAAACAGCAGCACAGTGAGAAACACTGTCAGCTGTGTTTAACCATTCCATTTCCACTCAACAGCAAACCGCACACCTAATGCAATTACCACCCTCATCGTTTGTTAAAACTGTTCATGGCACAGCAGGAGGGAAGTGATAACAATGTGCTAACGGGCTGGTATCCCTGCAGGTATCCCTGGGCAGGCAGAGAGGCTGCTCGGGTATCGTGAGGTACTGGAGCAGCTGTCTGACGAGCAGAGAGGCATTCTGAGCAGGCTGTTCGGACACCTCTACCAGTAAGCAACAAGCCCCTGCTGTCCGCTCCACACGTATTGCACACTGCCACTCTGTGCAGCCTCACCGCAGTGTTCTCTTCTCCCCGTGGCGCAGGGTGCAGGCGTACAGCCAGGTGAACCGCATGACCCCTGAGAACCTGGCCCTAGTGTTCGTGCCCACGCTGTTCCCAGACCATGCCCTGAGCACCGACGCTGTGAAGCTGACCAGAGAGCTCATCACACACTACACAGCGCTCTTCCACGTAAGAGACATTTGATACTGGAAAAAGGGTTTGATGGAGGAAACCAACCGGGGACTCCTGCCCTTATTTTTGTTTTTATTTTTTGTTACTTGCTAGTCGAGGTTTCAAAGTTTAAATGGCAAACGGAAATACTGAACGTTTAACAAACAGAATATGTCCTGTTTTTTAAGGGAATTGTATCCATTAGTTTTTTGGGGGTTTTTTTTCCAAAAAGGTTTATTGATTTAAAGTAACTTGATATATTCTAATAACGTTATGGTACAATAATGTTAAAATACAAACAGGAGTACAGTTTAAAATCAAACCTGCTTTTTTTATTGGAAATGTGTCCACCCTAAACAACCGTTTCCACGCAAGGTGAAGATATTTGATCTGTTAAGTGTAGGGTTAGTTGCTCACTGAGAAGCAGCCTGTGTCCTCTGTACAGCCCTTAACTGGAACTCTCTGTTCTGTATTTAGGGAGGTGAGGAGGACGATGAGGAGGATTCTGCGGGGGACTTGTTCACGATTCTCTGATGAAGGATCTCTGCTCACTTCCAGGTTCTTCTCATTCCGACCAGCAATGTCTGTGACTGACTGCCTTTCTGAATTCTGTTCAAAGTTGTGGTGTGCTTGTTTACTGGAGCATTTTGCGATGATACTGTTGAGCCCTGCAGTCTCATGGAATTGCTTCCAGTCCCTGGCTGCCTCTGTTTATAATACAGAGGCTTGGGGGCAGTGTGCGGTGGCTTGAAATTTGCTATATATTCAGCAGAAGATATGACTATTAATAATAAATAAGGCGTGTGTTTATACATTGTTTGTGTTGTTTTGAATGCACTCCCACGCTGGTGTAAAGCCCATGCCAGTACAGTATCTGTATATCACAGTTACGTTGTTTGTATGTATCTGGTGCACCGCTTATCCTATTTCTATGAAACTCGGTGTTAACTGTATTTAGCAGATGTTATTGAGAGTGTCCGAGTCTCTCTGTCTGTCCGTTTATCATTTGCATTTTTGCATGTATATGGAGAATAATTTCTGAAATTGTGATTAAACGTTCCATTACTGATTCTCATTCTATATTGTTGTGAAAATGTTTTCCCGAGCTAAGCCCTTGCTACTCCACACGGCACCTACGGTACAGCCGTCATACTGAAACGCTCTACAAAACGATTTTTGGAGCTGGAAAAGTCAGTGTTCGGGGAAGTTTACAAACGCACCGTCAATAATGCAGTGTGCCGTGTGGATTCGGCCTGACTAAAGCAAGGTATTTGTCGGAAAGAAAAACGTCGTCTGTCGTGCATTAGACGACGTTGCGCACTTTTATTTACAAGACATTTAAAAATAGCGTACCCATATTGGCTTGCAGTGACTTTATCTAAAGCCTATCTGAAATACGTGCAGTACCAGGTTCTTTATTGCCTATGCCCTTTGCCTTTAGAAGCAATATAAAAACCTCAACACCCACACCCGCAATTCCTGTGAACAAACGCGTCCCCATAAATGACAAATAATGGCACGAATTAGAACACGTGAATTACCCCCCTGTACGTCAAAACGTGACGTGTGCGAAAACATTCAGGTGGAACGAGGTTCCCAGTGTCGCTTTATTACCACACCTGAGCTGATAACGATTGTAAAAAGAAATTTAGCAACTTAGTATTCATTTTCTAGAATTTAGTGCTACATAGTAACGTTTAAACTCCTTCACCAGTGATGGCAGTAAAGCATAGCACTTTGACCCATTCCAGGTTTTACTACGAGCTTGATTAACCACAGTGTATAGGTGTCTCTTATTAATCTCAGTAAAACCAGGAATGCATCAAACTGCTACTCAATGGGAGTCTTATTTCCATTGTAGTTCACACACCTGCTTTTTGTACAGCTATTTATAAAAGCCATACTGTTTCTGATTCCCTATTAAATAGCATTGATTTTAAGATTTTGTTGCTAATTTTCAAAACTCTTGTCCCCTGAGTGCTTCAATGACCTGCTCACACTGTACGCATCCCTATCAATCAATCAATCAATCTTTATTTTATATAGCGCATTTCATAGTGGAGAACCATCACAAAGCGCTTTACAAGATGAAGTAACAACAAGAAAATCCATAATACTTTAATTATAGAGAAATGCATAATGCATGCTATGCAGAAGAATAAGAAAACCCTTCCTCCACTCCTCTAGAACTGGGTCTCACCATCTTCAAAACTAAGCAGCACACAAGGAGTACGATTTTAAAGCGGACACATAAAGTCATTCCGCGTTTTCACTGGAGTTTTTATAATGATAATTTTAAAAAGTGTTTTGGTAGATCAAATGAGGTTTGATATTGAACATTTTACATTACAACAGTGGCGAAAAGTTTCACAAATATCAGTGTTTTGATCAGCGTATTTTAATCCTTGCATCTTGATTTTAGTGGTCAGTCCCATTTGTTATCAGATATCTTGACGTCACCTATATTCTCGTCACTGTAAGCAGTCATAGGAAAATACAGCAACTGATATGAATGAAAATGTGTTAACTCATAATGAGAAAGCCGTGTTAACCTCAGCAGAGAGATATCGCATCTTACTTTTGAACCTTGCTGTTTCATTTCCCGGATGCTTTCGAAGTACACCCACAGACAAATAAAAATAATAAACTAGGGTACCAAAACCAAACTCGTTGTTAAAATGTCTCCATGTTGTTATTGATACCAGGCTACTATGAACGCCAACCCCTACTGTAAGCCCTGTCAGTGACCCAGCCAGCTCCTTGGTATATCACAAGCAATGTTTGGTTTGCTCTTGCTCTGTGTTCAGCCCTTCTCGGGTAAAGTCTGCGGTGTGACCGCCGAATGGAGTGAATAATGAGAAGTTCTGAATTGCAAGCAGCATGCTGGCATGGGGCAGCTGCTCTCTGATCTGGGTTTTTTTTTTTTTTTTTTTTTTGCTTTATGTCAAGGTCTGGGTGTTCAATTGCAATTTAAAGATATGTCTGCGATATAACAGTCAATATTTGCGAGGTCGAAACCAGCCCATAATGAGCTGTTAGTGCTAGGAACTCCTGTTTGAGACGACATCCTAGTAGCAGTATCCTTCTCCTGCTCGACCATAATAAGGCATTCATTCAGTGGCTCTAAAACAGAACTCAAATAAGATTCTGTTCGGCGGATAAGTTGTTCTCAAAGTCTTTATACTGTATTTTGTAATGTGACCATTTGTTTCTTCATCCACTTAGATATTTAGTAGTTCAGAACAATGGCAAAGACTTATCGACCAAAAAATTGTATCTCATTTTATATCTGCTTGGTTTTAATGTGACTGAATATATAATATAGTTAACACAGGTATCCCCACCAGTGTTTCAACTCTCGTTTCAGGCTTTTCATTGACTGTCCTTGCTGTTTCAGCAAAGCCACACAAGACGTTTCTGAGAACCAAGTTTAAGCTCAGGAATGTCAGTCCCAAGTTTCTTACTGGTACTGTCTGTTGTGGAGGTCAAACCTCCTTAATACCTTTCTTTAAAAACGAAGACTTTGATAAAAGAGCCTCTTTCGCGTCACATCTGTGACTGCGGGCACCTGGTTATACCTCCGGTTCCTGAATTTGAATGGGAAACACCCCTGAGGGCAGCCGCACCAGTCGTGTTGACAGGTTCAATGCACCTGTGTTCAATTCCCAGTTAACAGTTGTGGTGAAACTTTATTTAATTAAAACTCTAGGACTGGAACCTGGTGTGTTACAATTTTCAAAGTGCTGCGGGCAAGGATTTGGTCACAAGCCAAAATCAGGGTGCGTCAAAGACAGCTCCTGTAAAGTGTACTTTCCCCTGGGCAACTGTGAGGCTGTTTGGTCTTCCCTTACCAGCGCCTCTTCAATCACTGTTCACATCTAGCCTCTATTCACTGAATCCATTAGCATTCAGCGCACAAAGAGAAGCTAGCTTAAAAGGGGGTTGAAATTGTGTAAAAAAAAATAAAAAAATAGGGAGAGCGAGGGCGCAATGGGATGGGAGACGGGGGCCACGGGGAGTGAACAAACCGGAGAGGTGTGTTCATATACCGCAAGGGCTCTTTCAGTACTAGATTAGGATGACAAGAGAATCGTCCATGCGACTTTACCAATCACAGACCAGAACGCTTCGAAAACACTAAGGTAAACTTGTTTCAATGTCTGTTGGTGCCGGTATTGTTTGGTATTAAAATTTGAGATTGAATTAGATTTGTATCATGTTTTTTGTTTTGTTTTGTTTTGGTTTGGTTTTTTTAAGGAAATACAATTGGTTACCTGTGCTGGAGCGATTACAAACATTGTCTGGGAACTTTTAAAAATAAATGACGGGTAATTTCGCTAAAGTAAAAGTGAAATCGGAGATTAAATTAGATTTCATCGTTTTATAGCTTTGAGTTCAAAGTACGGCAGGAATCCTTCTCCGCGTGCTGTCTATTCCAAAAAAAAAAAAAAAAAAAAAACACGAGGATTGAGAACATAAACAAAACCAACATCTACTGAAGCAGTGGAGGTTAAACTGCGGAATGATTACCGTTTTTACAAAGAAACAGGCTTTTTTACATTAACTTATCCAGGGAAAGTCGGTATGTTTAAAAAAAATAAAAAATAGCAGTTTTAATGGAATTATTCAGCAACGCTGGCAAGGTGTTTTGCTTATTAACATCGGGATGAAGAAATTAAAAAAAAAAATTTTTTTATTGGTTTAGGAAAGGGTGAAAATAAGTTTAATATAAACTTTTTTTTTTTTAACAAACCGAGTCCAGGTTGTCGCCCAGGTTCTACTAATAAATCCGAGTCTGGCCCTTGTTTCATAGATAGTGTGAGCGGTCAATTTCTGTTGCGCTGTCTGTGCCAAATCAACTGTGCATGTAAACGAATCGCTCAATCAGCGGCAATAAAGACACTGGTTAAACAGCGAGGGTTGAGTTTTAGTGCTAGCGAAGCACCAGAGAAAGCTGTTAGGTTTTATATCACAAAGTTTGTGCACAAACGCAGCCGCCTAATTTGAACAACACGTTCATTACAACCAATCGAAAATGCACCAGTGATAAGAGTTAGCCAGTTGGCATTTAGACTGTGCTTTGAAGCTTGATCTGTTGTCGACACCGTACTCTTGATAACAGTGACAGCATAAATGAATGTCAGTAGGAAAGTGAGCTATCTGTATGCATAGGCGTATCAGATTAAACTATAAATGATTCACAACTATATAGGATATGATACTGCAATTATATTAATTTTGATATGAACGGCAGGCTTGTGTAGTTTAGATCAATGCGTCCATAGAAGTCTTTTTTTTTTGTCACCACTTTGAATTGTCTGATCTTCTGGTCTGATGCATCTTTGCATTTCACAAGAAATGATATCAAATAGATTATAACCTTTTTTTTTTTTACAGAACGGACAACTAAATGAGTAATGCATTCCCATTTGTGCATACTAAGGATGCAATTCCTTCAAGGGTTTTTGTTAGCATATGCATTTCAAGAGCACTGTGAAATGAAAGCACACTGAAAGTTGTTGAATGCATAAATCCAAATTTGAAACCTAAAGTTCACAGTGTATACAGATGTCAATGTTTGCTACCAAATATAATGAGGATAAGACACTTTGGAAAGCAGGCACGTTACCTATATTGAAGATGTGTGGTTACATTATTGAACCCATGTGAAAAGCCCAAAGTTATGAGCCTCATAGTCATCGCTACCCTCGACCTTATTGATTAACAGCTTCCTTGAGAGGGAGTGTCCTCATTGATTGTGGTGGTTTTTTTTGTTGTTCTTCATGTTCAGGTGCTTGTGAAGCGCCTGTTTAATTAGGAGAGCCCTGTCTGATCTTGTTTCTCTTCATTCTTTGGCTCTCACAAAGCTCTCCCACACTATGCTTCTCACGATACTGGCAGAAGGTGATCCCAGTTTAGCATTGATCAGCTAGCAGTGGTACTTTCTCAACAGGTTCCCAAGAACAGACCCAATGAGAGGTGTAGTGCCCAAGAATAAGACACTGTCCTATATAGGGAAAGGATCCTTTCAAAATCAGTTTGCTGGGGCAAGGGATATTTAGACTGGGATCTGGGCAGGACAGAATCCCCACTGCTGTTTGAAATGGGTCCATGGGATGTTGCTTTACATCCGCAAACAAAAGTCTTTCCTTCCTGCCTTTTATAGAACTAGGTGTTTAATTTATAGTGAACTGCTAGTACACCCAGAATCAGTTTCAACAAAAAGCAATTCATAAGGGAGCAGTCCCCATTAACAGTACCTGGGTATTCCTGTATTACACCCTGTGGAGATGCCTCAGAAAAGGCAATAAGGTTGTTAGGATTGTTATAGTAAAGCACTGACTCTCTGAACACTTCGTTCTAGTTCTATCTATGAAACGATCCGTGTGCTTGCTATAAACCTCTCTTCTAGCTTAATCCTTGGCTCCACTCCCAGATTTACTAAGGATCAGAAGAAGGCAGAAAAATAATTACCAAATTAACAGAGCAATTAAAAGAAAAGCATTAGAAGGACTAGAACAACCATTTGATTCAAATCTGCTGCAACATTCCTTTCTTGTGCTAATTGATCCTGCCAGACAATCAACCTTGCAGAAGAGATTTTTGGCCGAAATAGGGAAGGAAAGTCCTGCATGTTCCATTAACTCGCACTAAATGTAATAACTGGGATCAAAGAATTTCATTCCTTAGACTGAACATCTTCTTAGTAAAGCGGTGGCATTTGGAACAGTGGGATTCGCCTGGATATTCTGACATTGGATTTGAAGGCATGCAAGCTAGATTTTGAAATGAGACCTGCTCCTATTGACATGGAATTGGAATTGAAAAACAGCTATTGACCCCAGATCATTTGAAAGAAGCAAGAGCTGCAAAGCAGTAATAACTCATTAACGGGTGAATTCCCAGAAGTTAAAACAGTGAGTAACTTTCGTTTTTATATTAACTTGTTTCAGGGAATCGTGTGATTATCAGAATTGAAACCCAGGGGTGAGCAAGACACTTCTCAAAACAGAAACAAGCAAATTCCCCTTTCCATTAAATTCTCCCCAGACATCTGCTTTGCATTGTATGGGACAAGCTGCTTTCCACACACACACACACACACACACACACACACACACACACGCATGCACACATACATATTGTAACGGGCAGTGTTGTGTGATACACTGCTGTTACAGATTTTGTCCAGTACTCTGTGGGGGAGATGAGGTTAAAGCTCTTTTGCATTGTGTTGAAGATGCTTGTTGTGGTTCACAGTGTCACCAGTTGGTACCCACCCTTCACCCTGTTACACTGGTGTCGTGACCCGGATCTAGTAGATTGGCCAGCAGTAGTCGTGTGCCAAGCATTTAAATTTTTTTACCCCTTAAATACAGTAAGTCTCTTTGGACCCTGTGAGATCTTATTTTGGCTTAAACAAAAAAAAATAATTATCTTCAGGATGTCAAATGAAAGGTGCCGCTTGCCAAAGATTGCTGAAATCAAGCAGAAGCTGCTTTGTCCTGGAATAACATCACCATGTAAAGTACACAACAGTGCAGTTCCTGTTTACAAAGCAGTTCTCATGCCAAACACATCACAAAGCACTACAAAATAAAAACAAAAGAATTAGAGAAGAAAGAAAGAAAGCCAAGGTCAAAATTCCAGATTTCAAAAAATAAATCTAAAATGGATTCACTATATAATCAGACTATGGATTAGAAGCATTCCCTGAAATGCAGCATCAGTCTCAGGACCACAGTGAGCCAAGAAACAGCAGCCAGACTCTTGTCTTGAGCTCATGTCTTGGGTTGTCCCTACTGTGTACTGTATTCTGCTGCTGACTGATCTTTGCCTCAACCCTTTTTGAAATTCCTTGGAACCTGAAGCACCGATAAGATTTAGCCAGGACAGCTGGGTTGGGACAGCAGGGTTGGGAAGCTGCTTGTATAGCGCACAATATTTATTTGTGGTTATACTGTTTACTTTGTGAGATGTTTATTCGAAGTAAAGGGCTCGCCCCTCAGCACCCACTCCCTGCTATTAGAAAGGGTCTGACGCTATTGACTAGAGTATTGTAAACTCAGCCAAAAAGCATTCTGAGTCAAGATGGTTTTACCAAGTGAGTTAAAAAGAACACCTTACAAATTGCCACTCAGAAATGCCAATGCTGGACAAAGCAAGTCTGTGGACCAGGGCTAACTCTCCACTGCCCAAGAGAAGCCAGAGCATTAGGAGTCCCCAGTGGTGTAAACCCACTGCATCAAACAGCAGAGAGCAAACATGAAATACTATTTTGGCTTAAATTAAGACATCATGAATTTGCCAAAGTCCTCAGGGTTACTGGGCCCTTAGGCGTGCATAAAATAAATGAGATACTGTATTGCTGAACTGAGCTTGAGGTACTCCGTGTTAAAGAACTGAGATATGATCACATTGATTTATTGAACCAAGCTAACATTTCTGTGTAAGAGCATTCATTCTCACAAAGCGAGAAGCATGTTTGTAAACATGCAATCGCTTTTTGATTTCAGGGAAGAAAGGCAGCTCAAAAACGAAGCTGAACTCGAGCTCTGGTTGCAGAACATTGCAAGCTTGTGAGGACCCTGTACGGTTTGGAAATGAAGAAATCAAGAAGACAAACGTCATGGCTAGTGCCTTCATGCCAGCGTAATCGTTTGTTGCTTCAAACAAAACGTTTTGGCTACTGGCGCACTCTGCGCTGTGAGATGCTTGGAGATGCGTCCGTGTGTGAAAAGCTGAACTGAAAAGATGTAATCCCAGTGTCTCGTTTGCATTTTGACGCATTGCCTTATTTTGTGCTGTGTAGTAGAATGCAACCATTGCTATGGCTTAGCCAGGACTCATTCCTGGCTAACTAGCGAGCAGGTCTACACTAGCACAGCTGACTGGCCCAAACCAAGGGCAGTACTGGCCAGATGATTACTTAGCAGTGCATGCTCTAGTCTCCAATGGTAGGCTAATGAACCAGGCAGAAACTGACAGAGCAATGGGATCCTTCTCTCCCTGTGTTCTGTGGAATGTAATATTGGTTCGTGGTACATGCTGCACCTGGATCATTTTCATGCCACAGCGCTTAAAGACCCCTGGGCTAAACATACAAGAATGATACTCAAATGTAATTGTCTTCTGTTTTATTACAGCAGAATCAATAGCAGACCTGCTAAAATGTAGATCCAGTTTGGGTATAGACCCATTATGCAATAATAGTATTAGTTGCATGGCTGAGATCGTGTGTGTGCCTGGCCGTGCTTATTCTTTCTTCATTGACTTTAACTGCAATAGTTTTCATTTCTGGTGATTGCGTTTCCTTCCAAACCCTTCACACTTCAAACCCTTATGGGAAAGAACTCATCAGATCCTTTTTTAACAAGCTTCCTACTTGGTCAAGCCCCCACATACATAGCCTGTCACTTTATGGTGAAGGATTATAAGGATAGTGCTCTGCGGTGAAAGCAAGTGCCTGATTATACAATTAAGAAACACTGCAGGGAGCTGGTGGAGACTCTTTTGTTGGGAGATCCCAGCTGGTCCACCTGCAAGGTGGATGGACGTTTTCACTTTGTTTACAGATCATGGCCCTAGTTAATGTGCTACTCTATCAAAATCACTCCCATCAGCATCCTTTTCAGATTTGAAACAGATTTTAACTTTAACAATAAACACATTTAATGCTTCAAACTTTAGCATGTTTGGAATGTTAAAATAAAATATGTATTAACTAATATTTTGCAAACTATGAAACATGTTAACATTTTGGTATGCTAGTTACTAACAGCTCATCAACAAAATAGGAGTCTTAAAAAAAAGTTTGATTAAGTATTGAATAAGAAAAAAATACTAGGCTTGGACTGTACAGGTGTTACTCTATATAAGAGATGGGTGGACACTATAAATAATCGAGATTTATCTTTTCAACGCGTTTTCTTTGAATTCTCAGTAGGCCCTTAAACTGCAATCGTAAATTCGTTGGTGGATGAGAACAGATCGTTCCAAATCCCACAGTGTTCCGGAAAAGTGTGCGCATATATTTGCTGTGTCTTTTAAAAATCATGGGAAGTTTGTCACAAAAAAAAAAAGTATTGTGCATTATCGCTTCCATTATTGGACTGAACCAGAGCCTAATGGCTAAAGTGAGTCATTTTTCGTTTTGACGTCATAGCAAAACTCACGTTACAGTTGCGTAAATTCCTTTTATCCTGACACCAATAAAAAAAAATCCAGGATTGTGAATAATTCAAATAATTAGCACCGTAAGAACCTGAATGAGATGTTTCCTGTGAAATCAGATGCTTTTTAAGCTGGCTTTTTATAATCCTGGATTAAAAATTCATCTCTAGCGAACAAAACATTCAGCAAGAGTGCACCACTGTTTGTATGCTTCTTCCCGTATCCCTGTTGACTGGGATACGATGTTGTACCAAACAGACGCATGTAAACTCACTGCTACAGCTCTAAACAACCACTTTTATACAAGACGATGCCAAGATCAGATTTCACCCTCTTTGTGCATTGTGAATAGAGTAAAGATCCACTAATCTCTAGTGGTATGATATGCATCAGGATATGTAGGTGTCCGTGTCAGGGTCCTGATTGGTTACTTGTGTTGTGCATAATAAGATGAAATGGTTAAAACACAAACTGAAAGGAGTTTGGGAATTTGGGAGAGTATGTATTGCTACAGTGAGCTGTGTTGTGTTTTTGGTGCTGTGTCCCGATACACGCTCCGATTACAATATGATATATCATGTCAAGTCTCGATTCATGCCCAGTACGTCATGCCAGCCTCTAGCAGTGATTCGTTCAGTTCAGTAACGTGTTGAATCTTTCTCCTCTTCTTATCGACGTCCTCTAAGGTTTGAGATGTGCATGAAGAGAACTCTCCAGCCTTTAGGCGAAGAAATGTTGAGTTGAGAAATATATGAATAACTGTGCGTGGAGATTGGTGCCCACGCGGTGGGAAGCTGCAGTTAAGATCAGATGTTAATGGAATTCTAGCAGGCGTGGTGTTGATAGATTCAGAATATTAACTGAATAAAAGTTAATTCATACAAGAAGCAGAGAAAATATAGATAATTTCATTTTTTAAATTTGATAAACACATCATCAATGATGCATCAAAAAAGAAATAATCAATATGATCTGCATTTTCATAAAACGTTTTATACGTATAACTTTAAACTCTGTTTCAAAGCTCTTTTCAAAGTGTCTGCTCTAGTGCACCGGGGTTTGAGATCTGTCCTCTAAAACAGTGCAGGAAAAAGAAAAAAAAAAAACAAGTGCTCTGGCTTTTCTGTTCCGTACCACACCATGCATCGTTACTGCTGTGTTATCTGTTTGACAATGTGGGCAGTAATCCTGACACTGTCAATGCACTAGAGCGGACATTTTGAAAAAAGCTTTGAAACAGACTTTAAAGTTCTAAGTGTAAAAAGTTGTCAGGATGTTAACAATGAAAAGAAAAATGACAGGTCCGTTATTTAAACTGTTGTAGCATCACGTGGGGACGTGCAACGGTAGATTTTTCAAAACTCCCTTACTTTCTCTTTAAAGGACAATTGGGTTTCAATATTTCCCCTTTGTTTAAATGTCTAAGTCAGATCGTGAAATCCCCAGTGGATTTGGGCAGGTTCCTGTTGCTGTGAGCAGTTCTGCAGGAATGTCTCACAAGAGGCTGCCTCTGCTTGCTTGCAATTCGTTTAGCTATTCTCCATTCTTTTAGTCCTGTTTTGGAATGCATTCGGACACTTTCTGTAAAATAACCATTGCTTGCCAACTCTTCAAGAAGCACAATGAATGGAGAAGAAAGTATGTTTAACCTTAGATTCGGAATCCAGAGAATGACTTTCTTCCTTTATGGTGGAAGTCCAGTACAGCCACTCTGTGTGTGTGTGTTCTGTGCATGTGCTTCAGACTCACTGTCCAGGAATTCCTTGGAAAGGTGAAACCACCTGTCTGTTGTACAGAAAGATTATTCTTGTGTGTCTCTTGTCTTTAGGTTAGGCTGTGTGGCGCAGAATGGCGCAGAAGCACCCCTGTCGAAGCTGCCTGGTCGGGGTCTACAGTTGCCATGGGAAGGACAAAAAAACAGGGAAATGGCAGGTAATAAAACAGCACAGTAACCCTGCCTTCATATAATAGGATAATATCACACACCTCAAGCACTGTCAGCTTGCATGGCACTAGAGCGTGCATTGCAGCAGTGCTGTGTACAGCCTGGACATGCTGTGCAGTGGTCTAACCTGCTTTTGTAATGTGGCAAGTCTCTTGACAAGAACACATTCATCGCATCACCTAGGCTTTGGGGAAAGTATGTGTTTCGACAAAGCTTCTAAAGAGAGAGTGAGTGTTGTAATAATAATCCACCTTAACAAGAGAAAGTATTGTTGTCATGATTACTTTGGGGCAGTGCTCTGAAACATTTAGCAGTGATGCATTCCGGCAGTGATTATTATATAATTACAAACTGAGTGAGAAAACGAATGTAAAGCACTGGGGTGCGGCTTTCAAAGGGCTATAGTTACAAAGCATTGCAGAGCAGCCCTGCATTTCCCAAGGGATTAAAAAACTACAAAAAAAGAGCTAGACTTGTTTGGGCAGGACATGAAAAGCTCCTGCCTGCCTGCGCTCCGGGGCATCTCTGAGGGGCACGGGGGAGAAGGGACTCTGCCTGACTTCACCTGACAGCGTGCAAGCAAAAGCAGACCCGCAGAGAACCTGACCGACAAGAGTGGAGAGATCCTGGGTCTTGGTGCCATCTCTTGCTGTCTGTGTCAACACAATACAATACAATACAATACACAGGAGTGGAATGGAAGTAGAATCACATGCAATATGTAGCACACACTTTTGTAAATATATGGCCTTACAAGATATGCAAACGGCATGTCCGCTCTCGTTGTCTCTCCCACTCTCTCTCTCTCTCTGTCCCCTGGCAGTGTGCATGCTGCTGGTTCACTTTCCAGTCCTTCATCTTTCTGCTGACTCTTTGGTGGATCTATGTATGCTGGGCTGCTTATAATGACCGGGACGATTTCAACACGTGAGTACGATGAAGCTGGATTCGTTAGGGCTGAATAAACAAGGAGATTCATGTCTCATGGGCAGGGGGTTGCCTCTCTCCTACAGTAACCCTCCCTGTGAATCTCACTGAGACTGTGCAGTGGTGGCTCGGAGGTATTATTTCATATCACAGCAGGTGCAACTCTTGATGGGAGAAGGCAATCCATTCAGTCCTGAGAGGAGTGGACGAACACAAGAACCAAGACTTCCGTTCTGTCACTTAATTTAGAAGGGTCGGGTTTAACCAATTCTAAGGGATGCCCAAGGTGATTTATAACGTCACTTTGTAGTGCTGCTGTGGAAAAGCAAATGAGCCGATTCCTGTGGGATTGCATTTGAGTCAGTGCAAGAGAACTGAACCAGGATTCTTTTTTCTGTTTTACTTTCCTGTTATGCGTGTTCTTAGTCATAATTTACTGTGTGTCACTGTTGGGGACGTGCTGCATGCTCCTGCGTCCACCTGTCTGTCTGTCTGTCTTTCTGTCACACTCCACCTGGTGTACCTGATACCTGCCTGCCTTCTCTCCCCCACCCCGCCCCCCAGAAACAGCAAGGTTGTTAAAGGTTTGGAAAGGAATATCTCAAGCAAACCGTTTCCGGATGAATGAAATGACTGGTGCACGCCCCTTTAGTCATTTTGATTCTGGCCTCGTTGCAGATAACTCCTTGCACAGGCTTGTTTAGAGACTGCCCCTAAGGATGATGTTCTTAAACAAGCCGTGATAAATGATGATTCACAAGAACAAGTATTCTATGGCCAAAAGTTCTGTGTCACCCGTAATTTTAGGATTGAGACAGACATATATATATATATATATATATATATATATATATATATATATATATATATATATATATATACACACAGCATGCCTTTTTAAATATGCAGATGTATATTTAAAAAGGCATGCTGTTTTGCACTACAAGGCCGTCTTGTTTTGCAGGAAGGTGTTCTCAATTCTGAGCAGCATCACAGGCATGTATGTGGACTGGTTTTTGGTGGTGCTGATCGTGACTTCAGTGTTGGTCATCTACTGCTGCCTCCTGCTGGTGAGTTTGTGTGTTGCAGTGTGGTTCAGACGTGTGACTGAAGGATAGACAATGCCATCTATTTTAATGATCTAAACAGCGGTGGATCTAAATACCATCTCTTTTATATTAATCCAGCTGGGGATTTATTGACCCACTTTTATTAACATTACTGCAGACAATAGAAATACAGTGAAATGAGATCCTTGAAAAATCAGTAAATATAATACGTCTGAGCATGATGCTATTAAAATCTTTAAAGTAGATCTCAATGAATGCTTGAAGCAATTATCTGACCTGTGGTACAAACCGCCACCTATAGGAAAGGTTGAAATTACAGGCAGGTGGAGGAAAAAGCTTGGAATTACTGACCTTGAGATTCTTTTTCTACTTTTTTTTCATTTTATTGTATTTTTTTTCCTTCTTCAGATCTTTGCGCTGATCCAGGTGGCTCTTAAAGAACCCCTGAACATGCACTGGATTCACAAGGTATTCGCAGAGCTATTGATTATCAGAGGATTTGGTAGTCAGAGTTATTGATAACTGCACACATTCACTCTCTGTTGCTTCCTTGGCAGTTTTGAATTGCGTCTGCAGGCTTGGCTGTGTCCCTGGGTGCTGAGTTGTCCTGCTCTGTACCCCTCACAGGTCCTGCTGTTCTTGGCAGTGGTGATTGTAGCCGCTGGGGTCGTTGGGCTGTGTTTGCAGTGGATGGAGGAGTGGGGCACAGCCTTGTTGTCATTGCAGGTGTGTGCAGAATATTCATTAAGCACATCTAGCAGGTTTTTTTTTTTTTTTTTTACTTTTTTTAAACAAGTGTGTTGCTGTGCACCCTGACCCCTCCCTGTGCCCCTGCCAGGTGACAGCCCCTTTTCTGCAGCTAGGGGGTGTGGCTGCCCTGTCGCTCCTCGGCTGGTTTGTGTTCCAGAGATTCTTCATGGCCAAGAGAACAGGTAAGCACCGCCCAGACCCCCAACACTGACGCCCTGCTGAACACTGCTGCTGTTTGCTGTGCTAGTGCTTGATACTGCAGCTGTGTGTTCCCCTTGTCTAGCATGGCTAGTGTCTACATTTATTCCAGTGTTGTTTCCCTGATAAAGACCTCCATTCCCAAATTGATGTTTCAAAATTGTGTTGAAACTTGATTTCACATGCAAATGTAACTAACATAAAGAAGAAAAATGCAAAGTTAAACAGTCCTAGAAAAACATGTCCTTGGAACAGTTCCTAAAGTTTTGTGAATAGTGTCGACAGTATATTAATATGTAAACTTCTGATAAAAGTACAAAAAACTAATAGTTGAGACCACTGCTGGCGTTCAGTTCAGTTAAGTTCTTCCCCAGTATTGGGTAGTGCTGCCCTCTGCTGTTTGCTGGCTGTCAGTGCTAACCCTGTGTGTGTTTCAGTCTCCAGGGTGTTTATCCTCTTGGCTTACCTCATCGTGGTTGCTGCTGTGTTCTTGTCTCCGCTGGTCATCACATCTCCCTGCCTCCTGGAGATAAGGGAGTTACCCCCCAAGCCTGCGCTGATCGGCCACCGGGGGACGCCCACGGTGAGCCTGCACTAAACTGCTGAATTAATTAATATCACATTTTGCTTTGCAGTTTTGTCCATTGGAAACATGACAAGCTTACTTTTAGCTTTGCTGGTTTTCCATGCCTCTGTGCTTAGCTGCTGTGGCTCATCTGGGTGTCTCTGATGAAAGTTCTTCTCACTCTCTCTCCTTTTTAAAGCTCGCTCCAGAGAACACAATGATGTCCTTCCGGAAGAGTATGGAGTGTAAGGTGGCTGCCTTCGAGTCAGACATACTGCTCAGGTGAGAGACAGACAGAGAGGGACCAGAGGGGCACTAGGCAGATATTACAAGTGGTGTGTGTGTTTGTGTGTGTGTGTGTGTGTGTGTGTGTGTGTGTGACTTTAAGATCCTTATAATAAAAAAAGACTGTAAATGTGACATTTGTCCACCAAGTGGCATTGTGTCTTATGCAAAATCCACATTCAAAGAAACCATAGTTAGAAAATGTGTCCACCAGGAGATTCTACTCTATGTAATTTGGATGTTTAATATGCCAGAACTGTAAATTATACAAACTACAGACATATACTTTAGAGTCCCTATTGTGGCCGGCTCCAAAAAAAAGAACGGGATTCAACTTTATATGCATCAGTATGTCCAATACACATCTTTAAAAGAATGAACAGAAAGATGCTTTACAAATGCAGAACCTGTGCTACAGTTGAGATTTCTTCACATGTCCACCTCTCAGCTGGGACGGAGTGCCATTCCTGATGCACGACGATTCCTTGAAAAGGACGACGAACGTGTTGGAGAAATTTCCAGAGAGAGCCAGGAACGGCAGCTCCACCTTCAGCTGGAAGGAGCTGCAGAGCCTCAACGCTGGGGCCTGGTACCTGGAGGTGATCCAACTGCATGAACGTCCTTAGTGTTGTAGCTCGAGCAGTGTAATAAATGCATTGAGTCACCTGGCAGGTGCAACAGTGGCACACAACACACTAGGAACATTAAGAACGAATGGATCATTTCTTATTCAGTCAGATTAGAGGCAAATGGTGTATCTGGTATGCTTCCAATGAAAGGCACTATATAAATGGATGCACTGTATTGCACTGTTGCAGAATCATAAACCTGATTACAGTTGAAGTAGCAAGCTGTGTGCGAGAGATAGCGGCAATGCTCAAAACAGTATTACATGGTGTGATTTGGAAGTAATATATCACCTAAATAGTAACTGACAACCAAAGGCATTATGCAGCTACTTGTAGTTCCTGAAAGAAGATTAGATGTGATATAGTGTTGGTATGAGTACATGCTCCACCATGCTGTAATAGCGGTTTGCCTCTCATCTATTTCACGGAACATCATGTGGTAGTCTGCCAGGGCTGGCGCGTCATATGAAGATCTGCATTGCATTGTAGTATTAGCATTGCATTATGCCTCTGGTTAGACCTGATTGGCCCAGGGACAGTGATGTGAGTGGCGCCGCCCTTGTGGTTTGTTTCAGAATGACCCCTTCCAGACAGTCTCCTCCTTCTCAAAGCTGGATCGAGAGGAAGCCATAAATCAGAGCATCCCGTCCCTGAGCGATCTGCTGAACCTGGCCAAGAAGCAAAACACCTCTGTCATCTTCGATCTGAAAAAACTCTCTCCGGGACACCCCTACGAACTGAGCTACACCCAGCGCACTGTCGAGACCATTCTCAACTCCAGCATCCCGCAGCGACTGGTGAGAATACGGGGCTAACGTTGCTTCAGCACACCAGGGTTTAAATAACTCAGAGAGTCTACAGAAACAAGTAATCAATTCAAACCTTCTGCCAACACATAGCCTTTAAAGTCAAAGTACAGCGATGATTTTGTGCTGCCGAAAGGATAAATTCAATAGAAATTAATTGGGGGGGGGGGGTTTAAAATGTTAATAGTTGCAATTATTCTCTTGAGGGCTTCATCGTGTGCCTTACCATGTAATTCATCAGCAGTGAAGGGCTTCAGTAATCAATTTGTCACGTGTTTTTGGACAGTAGATTCCTTTTTTGAGACAAGGCTGAACGGTTTACAGCTTATCTTTCAAAGTACTGTTTTACCGTCTATACAGTATGTTAGCTCAGCAGCCTAGTCATATCCCCCATCTACTCCCTGCCAGGTGCTGTGGCTGGTGAATAAGGACAGAGACAAATTGGTAGCGATACCCCCTGGGTTCCAGAAGATCTTTGCTGACAAGGAGGCCATGCGGGTCGGTGGGGGCGACCGGCTCAACATACGACACTCCTTCCTGAGTGGCCAGGAGATTCAGTGAGTTTGTGTTTGGGGGGAGGGGTGGGGCAGCAACCTGCTGCTGAGACTGGAAATTGTGTTGCAGAAACGCCCAAGGGATTCAGTGCAAATCCCCTGCTCTATCCTGGCTGTGGTGCTTTAACTCTTTCTGTTGTTCTACATATTCCAAACCTGTTCCATTGCCATGTCTTCTTTTAAGCACCAGAGGGCTCTCTTTGAAAACATAAGTGGAAGTCAACAAGGGAAATCCCATAAATTGAGCAGTTGTTTTTTCTTGTATCTGTGTTCAAGGTGAAATATAGATGTAGTACATATGTAATCTTATAGAAAGAAGGAAGCACAATATTCTAACCACTATATATATATATATATATATATATATATATATATATATACAGCTTTATTAGTGTTACATTCTTTTAGCAGAAGTCTAGATCCTTACAATGTACCTCTGTGTGTGTGTCCCTGTCCCTGTGTGTCCCTGTCCCTGGGTGTACGTGCATGCTTCAGGAACCTGACTCGGAGTAATGTGACAGTGAACATGTGGGTGGTGAATGAGCGCTGGCTCTTCTCTCTGCTGTGGTGCTCTGGGGTCTCCTCCGTCACCACAAACTCCTGCCACCGCCTCAGGGACATGCAGCGCCCCATCTGGCACCTCGTAAGTATTCATTGAAGTACTTTTGCCAAGTCATTCTAAAAGAACCTGCTCAAGCATATTAAACAGGTTCCTCGTATTCCACAGATATATATGAAAATACCCCCCCCCCCCCCACCAATTCAGACAGAAATCACGGCTCCTGCGATGTCATTGAATTGTCATCTCAGTAAAAGCATATTCAGTCCTACAGCAGTCTTCCTCTCTTAGACCTGTATAGAAGAGTGCTCAGTGTCTGGGGTGACCGTTCATTTCTGTGTGTTTCTGCGCAGGCACCCGACACCTACCGAGCGATCTGGATCACCGTGGACTGCTTCTTCCTGCTGGTCATTCTGGGCCTCTTCCTGCTGCAGAGGTCAGTGGGGGTCATTGCATGACCTCACAGCATCTTGGTGTATTGCTTCATATGCACAGCACAGGGTCACTCTTTATTTGACTGAGACTCTATGTAGCAGCTATATCTCCTTCTCAGTATCTCTGTGTAATCCGTCAGAATCTCCACGATGATGTTTTTGAATAGATCTCGGTAAGTGTTAATGGGTACAAATCGCCTACATGCACTGGAAAAGCTGTGTTTTCAGTTCCTGTACATTTGGCTTGTGTTAATGTCGTGACAGCATGTTATGAATACTTATTTGCATGGCTTGTCTGTTCAAAGGGATTCGGACAGATTATGCAGGTTTATGAAAGCGTTGTGATGCTACATACAGTAGGGTCCTGTTTTTAAAAAAAAAAAAAAAAAAAACACCTAACCTAGAGAGTTTAACAAAGTTGATTTGCTGATTTGAATTGAAAAGAGAACTGTGATTTATCTGTAGTATTATTATTATTATTATTATTATTATTATTATTATTATTATTATTATTATTGGAGGGTTGATCCTTTGTCAAAACCCTTTTTAATAAAAAAAATACTAATAGTCATCATTGGGTTTTGGGTTACAGTATAATCATAATTTCATAATTCTACATTGTCAATTCCATTACCTTTTTCGAAAAACCTTAGCAAATCTGGAAGTGATTTCTTTTCACTGCTTTTTTAAAACCCAGACTCAAGAAATCAAAGTGTTTTTTTGTTTTTTCAGGAGGCGCTTCGGAAACAACAGAGGGGGTGAGTTGGGTCAAAAAATTTATATTCAATCAATCATGATATTTTTGGTCCATGTGGGGGTTGACCAAGAAAGCAGGTTTCAAAGGACATCCAACAAAACAATAATGAATTTGAGTAAGCCCTGTCGGCCCACTTGAGCTGAAATGACCCTGTAAACGAACGCACTTCATAAAGTGATGAAAATAGTTTGTTGCTGATTTTAGTTAAAGCACACACTCTTGAAACATCTTGTGAGCCTGTGTGTTTGTCAGCAGGGCAGGTGCAGCCCAGGGAGTGGGAAGCCTCTGAAAGGAGAGGAACTGACTGCCTCTGCTTGTCTGTCTCTCCACAGGACGTGCTGAGCACAAGAATGGCTTTGTAAACTTACTGACGGGCGAGATGGACACCTTTCTGTGAGGGCCAGGCCGGGCCAGCAGATGGAAGGACTGTCTGAAGGAGTCCCTGCTAGAAGAAGCAGCAGCAGCATTCTGAATGCTTTCTGTTCAGGGCTGCTGAACAATATATTTTTTCTGGGAACTGAGTAGCTGACTTGGGAATCTGGATCTCTGGGAATGCTGCAACTCTAATTAGGACTGGAAGGGAGTTTTTGTTTGGAGGGGTGGGTTGGTCTTGGGTTACCTTTTCTCTGAACATTTGGGGGGCTCTATACTATACTGTACAGATGTGCGCCGCCCCCCCCCCCCCCTCAACCTGCTCTTGAATGTATTTTAACAAACTGTGCCAAACCCCCACCCTCTCTCCTATGGGGAGCAGGCAGGACCTGTTTTGATCACTGAAGTTCACCATCACTGCTATGGTTAAGGCTGCGTTTGAAGGTGTTTACTACTGTATACTGGTCAACAAAATCGTGTAATTTCAGACATATTTAAAACATTGTATTAACACTCCTTAAGTACACACACACACACACACACACACACACACACACATATATATATAATCTATCAGTATTTCCATTTCAAATTCTAGAATATACCTCAGATAAGTACAGTGTGTCTGTTTGCTCGAAATGGAATACAGAACAGTATGGTAAAAGCTAAATATACTAGTTATCATGTGTTCATTCTTCTCATACCACCCCCAGTTTAGATTTAAAAATAGAGTCATGGCTCCTGGGCCAAGCGTTGACGAGTGCCTTCCAGCACTTTGCAGACTCTTGAGGCATGCCCATGTGAGTATTAAAGCTTGCTACTGGGGAGTCCCACTGTGGGGGCTATGCTTGGCAGGATAGTGTGGAATTACTGAATATTACTCGCAACAATAGCACTGAACATTCAATAGCAAAGTTCCCCCTGATTTTATTAATATATATTTTTAAAAAGGACAGAATTCTGTCCTTATGTTACAGAATGAGAAATGCAAAGCTTAGGAGTGTCTAATTTATGAACAACTATGTGTTTCTTCTTCATTCTTTTTAATAATCACAGTGGACTGGGGTGTCACAAAAGATGAAGGTGGCGATACCAAGATCCGACGCTGTTTAGATCATTGCTATAGACCCCGTTGAATTTCATTGCTTCATTGGAGTAAAAGCACGGAAGAAATGCCCCATCATTTTGCTCCAACAAAACCTCAACTAGACAGCCCTGTTTTTTGTTGACCAGTAACCTTGTTATTTTCATATAATATTATAGAAATACCTGGTATTTTTGTATTAAATAAAAAGTCTATTGTTTTTTAATAAATATTTTCTAGATTCAGGTTAAATGAATTTGAAATGTGAGTAGTTGTGAAGTAAATGTTAATAATGTCTAATAAAAAATAGTGAAAGCAATACCTTTTTGCTTCACTCCTATATAGTGTGCTGGAAGTAAAAAAACATGCCTGGTCTTGAAGACATTTTCCCTGCCCAAAACTGTTTGTTTATTTGTTTTTAATCAAAAAGTATGAATCAAGTAAAACATTTGAGATCGTTGTTTTAAGGCTGAAAACAATTAAAAAGGTCTAATTAAGCTAATGAGTAGTTCAATTAAGGGTTCAATTAAGTAACTGATAACTGCTGGAAAACCAGCGGACACAGAAGAGTGGGAAACCCTGGGCTAGACCATCTTCCTGTGTAGGGGTACAGTTTGAAATTTGTACAGTTTCTTACTGGTTTAAATTGCACTTTTCCCCCTTTTTTGAGTGGGTGTGTTAAATCACTTCACTGTTGGAAGATAGGCTGGATTTGATCTATCTGTTTCACCAGGTGATTGTATATTTTCTCATTTGTTATTCAGACTTGGTTTGCAAAGTTAGCAGAATGTATACATGTTTGCTCTATTTGTACGGGTGTTGGTGTATTATTAAAAGTGTCTGTCTTGTGAAGAGAGTTGGGAAGCTGTTTGGAATTAATTGGTTCAGGGCTCGTGCATCTCTCTGACATTTATAAAGATAACGTCTGTTGTGATTTAGACACCAATGTGCCACTAGATAAACCAAACTGCCATGCTATGATGTCTATAGATCTTGGTCCTCAGACCTTTGCTGCAGCGATTCACGCTGCAGACAGTGGAAGATTTACATCTGACATGTTCTATAATCACACTGCAGAGAGTGGAAGATTTATACCTGCCATGTTTCATATTCAAGAATATAATACCTACAATGCATATATTTCCAGGAAATGTTGTAAACAAAATTAAAGTAGCCTAGATTGATTTATTTATTATTAATATTTTTTAACTGAAAATAGTTTACTTCTTTCAATAATTTGGTGTACCAAAACTCCAACTAGACCCATCGATTTCCCTTTGTTAAAGGTTAAAGGTGTTTTAACTTTAGCGCCTGGGTCTCCATTTCTGGTAAGGCAATGGGATTTGTGAATGGCAGGTAACTTTTTCACGGGTATGTGCTGCTTTCGAGGCCACGTGGTCACTGTAAGGTACTGCAGGGTGCGTGTGCAGGAGACTGGTGGAACTACCCATCCTCTCTGTTCCCGCAAGCTGATACAGACATCCCGTTTCAGGATAATCATAAAGAGTCTTACTGCAGGAGGAGGGACGACGCAGACACAAAAACACATAATGGAGCGATATTAAATCACTGAGCTGCTTCACTCTCCACAGACTGGGAGCGGATCCGTTAATGAAAATAACGTAGACTATAAACTTTTAGAACGTTTGGTATTATGTAAAGGATTCTGTTTTCTTATAAAAATTATACATGATAAAAATATATAGTTTGATAAAGGCATGTTGGAACGGACAACGCGTGGGGAGTAAGATAGTTCTTCAAACCAGACTACAATGGTTCATAAATACGGTAAGTGCATATGAGACGTGTTGTTCATTTACCAATGCCTTTATCAATACTGCATGGCTTGTTATAGTCGCGAACTTGCCTAGTTGTTATCGACTAATATGCTATTTACTGTAATCTATTTGTCACAAGACTATTGTGGAGGTTCTAGTTTATTTTGTCAACACGAAAGTTCCGAGCAAATAAGGGTCGTTTTCAATTAAATCTGATCGCATCCTGGGCTTGAGAGGCATCTGTTTCTCTAAAGCGATTGAAGTTCGAGAATGAAAGGTGCTTGCTGTTAGTTAAGACAAATACTCGATTAAGCACAAGACTTCGGATAGCTTTCGGTTATTTCGCTATCATGTTTTGTAAGACACATTTTCTGTTCGAAATCCCCTAGGGAAACAGGAAGTCTTGTTTTTTTTTTTTTTCTTGGAAGGCTTTAATAACACGTTGCCTGTCGGAGAGTCTGGAAACTAGCCACGAAGTGTAAACGTAATTGACAAACGCGGGAGGGGTTTGAGTAGAGAGCTGCAGCACAGCGAGCGGACTTTGCCTGGGAGTACACCTGAGTGGTGCTAGTGACGGGTGAGGCTATATAACGAGTCCGGATAACACCGAGGTAATGACTAGATTCCAAGAGAAAAGTACCCAGTGATTGATAGAAATAACTCCATGTACTCGATTTTACCAATATGATGAATCCCCCACTCGCCAAAACAAAAAAAAAAAAAAAAAAAAAAAAAACGACAAAGGGTGTTTTGTGTTTTCTCTTTCTTCCTAATACAGTATTTCACTTTCTCCAGAAACGTGTTTCCAGTCAAGTTCAGTGTTTATCAGAGAGAGACCCTTGTTCAGATTCAACTTGCTTGCCCCCTTCAAACAAAGTCAAAGCATCGAAGGCCTGTGACCTATCCAGTGTCTGTATAAACCCCTGCCCCTCACCTGTCTTCACACTGGGGGTGGCGCTACCTGAAACACTTGTCCACTTGGCTAACCTTAGGAATCTATTGTAATTAAGGTGTTGCAGATAATAAAAAATAACAGAAACTAAGAAAACAATGTGCAATTCCTGAACTGCTTCTAACAATGCATGACATTGCACCAGGCTATTGCCAAATGGAATTCAGAAAGTCTTTAGGGGGCTAGGCGTGTATGAAACAAGTTTGGTGAAGATTGATGCAAACTCCAGGCATCATGTGACAGACAGACAGACAGACAGACAGGCACGATCACAGAGCACGAAGGGCCCTTGCTTTAAAACCTCAGTTATCTTTGGCACAGCGGTTGTTTTGTTTCGTTATTTGTTTTTTTGTTTTTTGTTTTTTTAAAGCTGAGATTTCAAAGTTTCCTGTAGGTTTCACACAGCTTTCTTTGCGATCCCTCTCCAGACACGCAGAGGGCAGTGGATTTGCTGGGTCAGTACCAGCCCAGCCTGACCAGCCCAGAGGAGCAGACCTTGAAAGCAAACGTGGCCAAAGTGTCCAGCGTCTTTGGGAGCCAGCTCTTCCGTGCCTTGCTGGGTAAGACAGCGCCCCCCATGTGTGCACTGCTGTCTTTCATATTACATTGACTCACATCTGGGGGGGGGGGCCTGAATAAGAAGCTGAAAACCTGAATTCACACCCCCAAAATAAATAGTCAAGGCTTGATCTTGTGCTTGCTTTTTAAAGTGTATGCACTGTGCATGTTTAAGCAGACCTGTTAACAACTGGAAGTTTGTAGTAAGGCAGTGTCCACCTTGGCTGTAGCTGTTCTGCAACTTGGGGGTGACAAACATGTTAACTATTGTGCAAGTATGTTGTGGGGGACCCTAATAAACGTTGACCACAGTAATTCTGCATGGTAATTTAGCAGCTTTGCCATGATTTCCCATTGTTGTACTATGCATTTAAGACAGGTTGCTATGGTTTGCCATGTCTTGAAATATGCTTTACCTACCTACCTCTCCAGGCTGCTCAGTGCTTTACCATGCGTTCGTCAGCTTTATTGCACTTCGTTGCGCTTTTAATGTGAGAAACTTTTAGAAAGAGAACTTTGAGCTTATTTCAAAATCTGCAAAGCCCAGCAAAAGTAACGTTCTCAGCGGTTCTTTAGATAAAAGGGTTCTTCACAAAGAACGAACACACTTGATACAAACCCCCGTTATCCATTAGTTATCCAAAATATTCATAAGGCTTCATTGTCATCCGTTCGGGTAATAACCATATCAGTGCCTGTTTTAATGGGGCTGTAATAAATAAAACACTGATAAGTGAAACTGTCTTGCTCATGCATTATTAATGCCTAATAAATGATTACTGATTCGCTTCCCTGCAGATAATTCAGCAGCCGGTGTGCAGCAGTAATCATGCATTGAAACACAGTTTTATGGGCTTCTTCCTGATATGTAGAAACCGAGCCCTGATCTATCAACTAGACAAGAGTAATGTATAGTTTTCTATAGTATTCAGTGGGGTACTTATGTGTTTCCATGAAACAACCCACCCATAATAAAGTGGAATTCGTTTTTTTTTAAACAAGATCGATGTTTTTAAAAGCCCAACTATTATAAATACAATTGGAATAGCTCAAGAATGACCCAGCACATTATAAACCATATTTAGGGGGAAAAAAGCATCTTACAAGTTATGAAATTATAATAAACAACCTGACTGTGTCTTGAAGACCAATAATTAAATATAAGGGGTGTTTATTTCTAGTTGTCTAAACTTTAAAAATTTTGGAGAAAAAAAGTAATTTTACACACTAGAGTAAAAAAAAAAAAAAAACACATTTACACATTTCATTGTATGCAGTGCTACCAGGTGGCCAAATGCTGTAACCACAGCAAAGAAATCAAAAAGAGAAATGCAGTTCTTTCAGTACAGCCCTAATTAAGATGTAAACTGTGTGTTTATAGTAAGCAAACAATGTTCATAAAGCTGATGTACTGGTTTAGAAAATTCATTTTGATCAGAGTAGCTAGCTTTTTAAGAATGGCTTTTTAATCAATAACTAATAAAAAGTGTATTGTAGACCAGGCTGACTAACAGTGTTGGATACTGCAGGTATTCCTATCAGGGCTACCACCATGTCATAACAGACCCTTATTTTCTAAGTGTTCCCAGATTTAGCAGTGCATTCCTGTCCTTGTGGCTCCCCCTCTCTATGTAACCTCGAGCTGGTCTTTGTGTAGGTGGAGGGAGGTCTTCATTGGTATTGCTGCCTGAGTTCCACTGGCCTCAGCAGATTGGAGACCTCCTGTTTTCAGGGGAGTCTGTTATTGTGCTTCTAGTTCGAGTTTATTATGCTACAATATCGTTGTGCTGTGATGCCTTGAATCACAATGCAGTGAATCGCTCCCGCCAGTGGGAAAAAAAAGGGGATTTCTGTGTGGAATTTAATTGGAATTTAAGACTAGTTGTTTGCCAGTGCGATGTGTGTGTGTGTGTGTGTCTGTGTGTGTGTGTTTGTGTGTGTTTGTGTCTGTGTGTGTGTGTGTGTGTGGCCTTGCTTGCTGTGTGTCGTGTGTTGAACTGGTGAAAGGTGACTGGAAAATTCCATTCCCAGCATTGCACAGACAGTGTGGATGTCAGTTCAGGAATGCGTGCGGGGAATTCTACTGGAGAGGAGCTGCTGCAGCACCTCTCCCAGGATTGCTTCTACCTGATTGCCCTCTTATAGCGTTGGTGGTGCTGTTTTTCACAGTCGCAGTACAGTTGAGAGACAGTCTTTAACAGTGTCACATCACCTTTGTGGTGCTGATTCCTCTGTCTTCCCAGTGCAGCTGGACTGTCCTGTCTCCAGTGGGAGTCTCAGTCCCACAGAGATGAGGGCACAGGGCCAGTCAGGCTGGACTCTGAAACACAGCATGCATGATTGAGTAATATGGAGCAAAGGTCTCCTTCATCGCAGACTCATCCTTTTGTTCACACTTGCTTGGGGGCGGCTGAGTGCTTCAGTGGGCTAAAACAACACCCTGGTCCTCCCTCTTAACTAAACAGACAGAGAGTTCACAAGCAGTTCACATTCGTTCATTCATTCATTATTTACTGATCTATGAATCTATGTCTTTCTTTTCTGTATGTGTGTCTGTCTATCTATCTATGTCTGTCTATGCAGTCTAGGGCTAATAGTGTATAACAATCCGTATCCTGTATCGAATGAGAGACCATTGTTTTCACAACACAGCTGTATCTTTTATTCAAAACGAACCACATATTTACACAACTTGTGGTAGAAACCCAAATGTCTGTAAGTCAGTGTTACAAAAAAACGATCAAACAGTTAACACACCCAAAGCAGTACTACATAAGTGTCACATCAGTGCTTCTGTTGGAGCTAAGTTGTCTTAAGCACATTTTCTATAAATAACCTTAACATTTCCATGTACATAGACCCCATTCATTTGTGACTGTGATAGTGAGATCTTTAGTGTGTTTGTGTTAGCATCAACACACACAGAGGAGATTAGATGAATGAAGATATTAGCAGTGTCACAATGAAAGACGGACCCTCTGCCTGGTGAAATGAGATCATTCTGTGCTGCTTTCACCCTCACACTGACACACTGCCCTGAGAACGGAAAGTTTTGCTCAGCTGGAACTAGTGAGGTAACAGTCAGCAAGTTAGGAGGCCAGTCAAATAAAACTGTCAGATTCTGAGCCAGTCATCAAGCCCCTGGAATAAGGGAATGACACACAGGCTCAGGACTGTAGAAACCAGCTTCAGTAATAAGACTGTTTTTAAGGTTGGTTAAGTAAAACTACAGTACTTTTAAGCAAAGTAAGTTTGATAAGTGAATTCCCTGGGTAGATATGTTTGGCAGGCCATCTTTTGCTTTTTTTTCACCGTCACAGTTTAGGAATTTTTTAACAGGTTACTGTGGTCTGGTATGTTTTTAAATATGCTTGAGATTAGAAAGGGGTTTGTTTCGAGCTTTTAAAAGACTCTTGACCTTAACTTTCTATGCTGTATTTCAATGGGCTTTGTCCTACTGGTACGTCTGTTGAAATCATATGATCTTGTTGCATTTATTTTTATTGTCTTGCATAAATAAAGTCTGTAATAGTGTGGGGGTGCTGGTATGTGTTTAGGGGGCAGATGGATCTCGTAAGGAGCATATTGTTACCCCCCCACACACACGCACATACACACGTACACTGTACGCTCATGCTCACGCACACACACACACACACACACACACACACACACACACACACACACACACACACAGCAGGATGAGTCACTGTCCTGCCATGCTGCAGCAATGGGATTAGCACAGGGTCCTCTCCTCTCAATGCATTGCTTATTCAATATCCAGGCAAAATATATCTTAACTATCTTTTTAATGGAGAGACCTCGCTTCACCTGGCGTCCTGATTTTAATTTTAATGTATTTTGATTTATTTTTGAAAATGGAGTTTCAGGAAGGACTCAGGAAGGACCATCTGTGGTGCAAAATATAAATAGAATCTGCAATTCTGACCTGCAGATGGAGCAAGAGAACAGAAAACATAAGATGTGATGAGCCTAGAGTCATGATGATCCATCTCTACTGGGAAACAGTGCTAGTTCAGAACTACAGCTCCTACAGTTCAAAGCTGTGGGTTAATATATATATATATATATATATATATATATATATATATATATATATATATATATATATATATATTGCCATTGTTCTTTCAGCCCAAATGTACAGAGCATACTGATTCAGTGAAGTGCTCTTCTGTCCTGGTGTGTTGCAATACAGACTATCCTGGGCTCCTCCAGTGCTATCCAGTAGGTTTTAACCCCCTGTCAATCCCCAGGAGACATGGCATCAATTGCCAGACCAGCTTTGTGTTTCACAGCGTGGAGTTCAAATATGAGTGAGGCTGGAATTACTTTGTTCCCAGTATTCCTAGTTGTGGTTTGCGTTATTTAGTACCTCCAGAACTGGGATTATTTTGGGTTTAATTAATATTACAAATGGTGACTCATGAATCTGTGCAGTGAGATGCACATTCAACACATCGAACACAGGAAGCCAGGGACTGTATCAAATGTTACAGCTCCCTTATATAATACAATGTAATACACTGAGTATTTATAAGGGTTAGATCAGCCAAATAAATAGCAGTTCTGTATTGCAGTATTAAATCCAATAATAGAGGTTGCATCATTCTCGCTAGGAGTCAGTTCTTTGTTTGTATTCTCTTTGCCTTGTCTAATTCCTGATACCCAGGGAAGCACAGTTCTGGGGTGTTTTGAAATCTTTGTAAGATTATTTTATAGTTTATTTCTGAGGCTTTTTACAGAACACAGATGGCACTAGAAACCTTCCCCAACACTCCGTGTCACAAAGAATAACAACATTGATACTTCGGAATAATACAAGATGAACAATGCATTCAGACCAGCGAGTTTAAAAAAAAAAAAAAAAAACTTGGAAATTTGGTGCCTGATCTAAAAAAAGTTGAGCTTCACTCTCTCTCTCCAGATATCCAGGAATGCTATGAGGTCACACTGAGGCTGAACAGCCGCACAGGGGACCAGGAGCCTGAAACTGGGGAGCGGACAGGAGGATCAGGAGGGGGAGATGAAACCTGGGAGGTATGATATTGGTTGAAGCTCTGCAGCCTCTTTAGTGTCTGCACAGGTTTAGATAGGAACACCCCTCACACCAGCTCAGGTACTGGTACAGTGGACCAGCGCTAGGTCTGGGGTTATTAAAATAAGCTGGAATTTGAGCTCTGGCCTGATCACATGTCTGTGTTTTTCTAGTACAGTGCCTCATCTGAATGTATGATATTGGAAGGGACATTGGATAAAATCAGCAGATTTACCACCAGCCTGATTCATCGGACTGCTTGTTCCTTGTGATCTAAATGATAAACCTCAACAAGGATGATCCTGAAGCCCCAGATTAGATCCCAGGTTAATACCAGTTTCAATCCCTGCCTGTTTAATGCAGATAGCTGGCCGTGATGATCCGGGCTCTCACCCTGAGTTGGGATGGCTCACTCTGCAGAGGCCCTGCTTAAGAAAGCTAAATGTATCTAACAAATCTGCTTTGCCAGCGCTGCTCAGAGCACATTCTGTGAAAGCGTCCAGCAAAGGGCTCATTATGATTCCAGGCATGCAGTCACCAGAGTATAGGATTGGAATTCAATCGAATGAGCCTGCGCGTTCTATCATTTGGCGCAGAGCAGCAGAAAAAGAGGGAACTAATGACTGAATAGGACTGGACTGAGAGCAAGGTCTGTTGAGATTGCTGCTGGCTAATATTCCATCCCCTACAAGTTTTCACAAATGGGGTCTTGCTTCCATGTGATTAATATATATATAAAACGTCACTTTTTAAAATATTATCAGCTTCACTGATTTCCTGATGATACCGGTCAATATAATGAAGTTTGCATCAGTGTTGCATTGGAAGTGACCTCATACGCTGGCACAGCTAGCAGCAGCTAATGCCACCACGTCTAGGATAGCTGATGGAGCCTGGCACTCTACCACACAAACATCGTCTTGGTCTCTGACCCTCTTAAAGAACTTCCCCAGCAGTAAGTGATATATAATACACTCAAACGAACTGCACAGGCCATTATGAAGCAAATTAATGTTGTACTGGGCTAATGAGTTTAGTTTAAATGTTCAGAGAGTGGCTTAACATTGAATTAAACTGAAGCTCATGGATGCGGGACACTCATTGTAAACTGAGTTGGTTTATCTTTGTAGTGGGGCATCTGGCAGTGTCCTGCCCTGAATAAGTGTTGGCACAGACCTGGCACAGCTGTCGCTCAGGGTAACCGTCAGGCCGAGCGCAGGTCATAATGAAAAGGCAGCGAGACAGATCAAGCCCTGATAAAAGGAAGACGAGTTTCTGCCGTGTTAAGGTCCACAGTAAAGCTTTTTAATATCATGAGCTGGCGCAACGGTAAGAACGTCTCGGTTGCCTAATTGCCCTTCTTGGACTTCTGCCAAGCAGTTTGGTTGGTGCTTCATTCTTGACACAGGCCTCCATGAGTGATTGCGGTCTCTCAGAGCTCAGAGAGCTGAATAAACACGGAGAGATGGGCTGGCAGGCTGGATGGCTGGCTCAGGAGAATGATCAATCTGCATCAATGTGGTTCAAAGGCTGCCTGTGCCGTAGTTCAGTGGAAACAGGCAGATCTGCTGCTGGCCCTGGAGCAGCTGCGTTGGTAGGCAAGAGAGATGGCTGGAGACTCTATGATGTCTCTCCTCCTCTCCCTGTCTTAGGCCCCTCAAAAGGTATGCATTGTCTGGCTTCATCCAACACCTTCACAAGCACACCTCAGTCCAGGCCTGACTGTGACCTTATTGGCTCTGTAATGTTCCCCCACTAAACTCATGCCATTTGTTACCTGAGTGAGAATCCAGGACTCCAGAGGTGAAAGACATGAGTGACAAGAAAATTAGACCACTGCACCACCTAGCTCTGTCGCTGCAAGCATTCCATGTGACAGACAAATTCCCTGTGTTTATACTCTTTTCATGAAGGATCGTCTCTGCTGACGCAATAGCTGATGGTTAGGATAATCTTCCTGTTCATTTTTCTGCAGTTGCGAGCCACTCTCCTTCCCACTAAAGACAGTTTTACCCGGGTGTTAGCAGTGGTTCACAGATAGTCACAGGTCAGGGACGAAGAGAAGACTAGATTACTTACACAGACCACTCAATGCAGAACTGATTTATCTTAATGGGCTCAAAAGTGTTCAATATTTAATAGCACCGGGCTGCTGTCCCCTGTCAGTCAACACAGCACAGCTCAAGGGATAAATCTTTACCTCGATCTCAACACACAACTCGCAGAAATCCATATTATTATTTCAGTGCTGTCCCCGCTCTCAGAAACGTACCCCAATAGACAATGAAATCCATCAAGAGTATGAGGAATAGTTAGAAACCCAAGCTGTGGGACTATCTACATGGGGCCAGAGACCTGTTCTGCATACCCTCTCTCCCCATTCCCCCGTCAGGGCCTCTGTGGTTGAAGAACAGGAACTCCAGACAAAAAGGCAAAGAAAGGCAGCTTCCATTGCAGCAGTGAATCACATCAGATTGGGTTGGTGTATTATGAGCTTTTCTGAATCAAGCAGCAGTAAATCCCATTCAGTTTCAATGCCCCTCGATGCCAGATAGCTGTAGTAACAGAGACGGATTCCTGTTTGTCAAAGCTCTTCACGCTTGCCAGGTTTTTAATTGCTGTTTGTTTTTTTGTGTGGCCTTGATGATCAGGGAGGAGGAGGAGATTGTGTTGTTCTAACATAATCCCTGATGCCCATAAAACACTGACTAATGCACATTGTGCCTCCTGCTGGCCACAGCACTGCATTAAGAAACCCATTGGTGAGCATATTATAAGTAACCCTGGAACTGGTTCCTTGGAGTACCCCGGCAGCATCATAAGAGACTGAACGGGAATTAAAGACACAAAGTGTGTTGGTGAGAGTTGCACAGTATTGCTTTGTATTTTTCTGCTTTGATTGTATAGATTGTGCTGTACTGTGTGTTTCAGAGAACAGCCCCAGCTTGCCAGGAGTCTGGATTGGAGGGTGGTGAAGAGCCAGCTCGAGTTTGGGTGACCACATGGAGGACCTCGCACAAAGTGGAGCGTGTGTGTGGCCTGGTGGCCTACTCTCACGTGGAGATTCCCAAGGTCAGTCGGGATCAGGAGGTAGCCGTTCATGGGCGCTGGAGAAAGGCAGGAGCTCGGGCTACACTGCCAGGGACAGACAGACCAGCTCATATTAACACTCTTTACTCTGGATACTCTTACAGTTAGTTTCATGTCTTTAGTAGTGCAAGGTTTCATCCCAGATATGAAACCAGCCTTGTCTTTTATTAGTGTGGAACTACAGAAGAGGAATTGGAAATCAATCAGAAAACTCCAGACTTCAGAGTCTTATCTTGGGTAACGCCACTGCAGTGGTACCCTGGGAAAACAAGGTGCAAAATTATTACATTCAATCTGGATTGATTGATGTCCTTCACCCCCACCCCCACCCCATATCTAATATTGTAGACTAGTGACCTCACAATGCAATAGATGCCTCTTATTTTATTATCTGAGTTTGTGTGTGTCAGGGGTGTTGCTGTCCAGATGGAGAGAGAGAGAAAGAGAGATGAAGCATTTCCGTTCCAGTTAGGGGATCTCTGTCTCTCTCTCCTCACTTTGTCTCTGATGATTGATGAGGTGTCTTGTCAGCCTGATTCTGCAGTTTGTTCTGCAGTAGCTCTGTGTTGCTCAGCAGGAAAGCCCTCGGACAGCTTCTCAGCAAAAGTGTTATTGACTCCTGAACCCAGCAACTTGTGTAACTGCTTTGTCAAGCAGGTCAGACTCTGGGAAAACTGAGAATCGGACACCTGCGAAGGGTCTCTAACCCCTCGGCTCTTGGCACAAACTGTCTGGGTTGCCATACAGGGCAGCTGCTGAGTGCTGCTTACACAGCAGGGGCCCCCATTGTGCAATATTATAGATGCCACATGTATTGTATTGGGGAAATAGCTGCTGCAGAGGATTGTCTGGAATTGATGTCTTTCCCTTTTGCTTTCATTTGGATAAGTTTTGGTGGTATTGTTTCTGCTGCAGTTCTCTGACTCCCCACTAGGGAGCACTGTGTTCACCCATCTGGTGGTGCAGTTTGGTTTGTGTCAATGTAATCCTGGGCAGATATTTCTCCAGGATAAAATTACAAAGATCAATCATCTTGTTTTCAGGCTTGCCCTTTTATTCATTAATGGAGTCTGACTAACTGACTGGGGCTAACATTAAGGGGTACTGTAGGCCTTAAACACATTAACCTATGCCATTACCTTTTAATATGCCCTCAAACAGCCAGCACAACACTCTCATCAACAGATGAAACCCTGCTTCTCTGCAGAGATCTGCCAGGATCGGAGTGCTGTGGCTGCCCTGCTCTCTCAGTGTAACCCAGTGAAATCTCTCTTCAGTGTAGGAGATCCCTAGCAGCCACGCTGACAGGCTCGCAGAGAGTCAGAACTGAAACGGACACTGAGCGCCCTCAGCCTGGCTTAGGTTGCTATGGAAACCTCATCCCTCCCCCTGCATCCCCACATGCTCAGAGGGCTCGCACTGTTCTCTGTGGTTTGAGTGTCTCTCCTCATTAGGCTGGAGGTGAAGGGGTTCACTGCCAAATTTAACAGTGTTACAACCGACACTATCTCCCTGCCTACATCAGTAAACTATGCTAGCAAATCCTTTTACTGTACATCTCTATCTTTCTGTATCCCAGTCGAAGTACCTGTGCCTCTCTATTTACTTCCACACTGTTCCCTCGCTCCCATTTATTCTCTCATCTCCCCCTGCTTCACAGGCTTCTCTGCCTCCTCTCATCCTTCTCTCTGTTTCCCTGCAGTCTCCCTTTTTCCCCTGTCATAATCCTTCTTTCCAATCCTTTCCTTCCCCCGTCTCAGTCTCTCTGTCTCTCTATCATTATTCTGTCAGCAGGCTGTGTGCTGCCTGCCGAAGCAGCTGCTTGCTGCCACCCATCCTATTAATAGGAGCTGCAGCGCCGGCCCTTTTGTTTTCCCTGTGATTGCAGCTGCGGGACTGTGCAGCTCTGAGAGCTGAGTGCTGCAGCGTCATCGCAGACGCTCGTTGTCACTCAGGGACGCGGCGCCAGCTTGGTTCTGGTCCCGCTCAAGGTCCAGCCTTCACTGCAGCTGGGGTCCTTGTTCGTGTTAGAAGGAACGTTATTTTTTTTTCTTATTTTGTTTTCGATTTGTTGTTAAATAATGTGTATCAGGCAGTGTGGTCCCCTGGTTAGTGCTGAGAGATGGGAGGCAGATTGGAGGACTGGCATGCCGTGGGGTCTAATGGTTAGAGCTGAGGTACTGGGAGGGAGTGTGATTTAGTGGTTAGGGCTCAGGGGCTGCTTTCAGTTATTTCAATTAGCTGCCTTTGCATTAAGTATTTTTAAAAGGTAAGTGTGCTTCAAACCCAATCCTTTTGTAATAGAATAGTTCCCCCTGTGTTCTCAGGATTGAGAGCCATCATTGTCCTTAGCCAGATGACACAGACAGACTGAACTTCCTGTAGCCTTATATGGTCATCTGTCTTGTCATGTGACCAGAGCATCAGAAGTAACCTCTGTGAGAATGCAAAGAAATTCCAGAAAACAAATGTACATTGTGAAATGAAGGAGTCAAAGAGGGTGGTGTTTGGCAGCCCTGGGTTATATAACAGGGTTAGCAAAGCAGGGGTGCTGTGAGACTTATAGGTGCGGATCCTGGAGCTTGAGCTGGTCTGAATTACTGCAGACCCCACCCCTGCTTCCTAAATCAATCACAGGGTTGCCTACTTTTAATTTGTCAAGAGGGGTCAAAGGCCACCTGTTTAATTTCCTCCGAAATGTTCTTTACTTGATTGAATTTCTCTTTATATAACACCCTGATTCCATGCTGTAGTTAAAGGAATAAGAAAGAATGCAAGTATGCAGAGACAGACAGTCCCATGCTCCTCCATCACAGAGCATGGGACAGCGTCTCTGCATCCTCCATCACAGAGCATGGGACAGCGTCTCTGCATCCTCCATCACAGAGCATGGGACAGCGTCTCTGCATCCTCCATCACAGAGCATGGGACAGCGTCTCTGCATCCTCCATCACAGAGCATGGGACAGCGTCTCTGTGCATCCTCCATCACAGAGCATGGGACAGCGTCTCTGAATCCTCCATCACAGAGCATGGGACAGCGTCTCTGCATCCTCCATCACAGAGCATGGGACAGCGTCTCTGCATCCTCCATCACAGAGCATGGGACAGCGTCTCTGTGCATCCTCCATCACAGAGCATGGGACAGCGTTTCTGAATCCTCCATCACAGAGCATGGGACAGCGTCTCTGCATCCTCCATCACAGAGCATGGGACAGCGTCTCTGCATCCTCCATCACAGAGCATGGGACAGCGTCTCTGTGCATCCTCCATCACAGAGCATGGGACAGCGTCTCTGTGCATCCTCCATCACAGAGCATGGGACAGCGTTTCTGAATCCTCCATCACAGAGCATGGGACAGCGTCTCTGCATCCTCCATCACAGAGCATGGGACAGCGTCTCTGCAGCCTCCATCACAGAGCATGGGACAGCGTCTCTGTGCAGCCTCCATCACAGGCGCTAATTAGTGGGGCGTGGGTGTGAGAGATTGTGGGAAATTGGGACAGATTTAGCTGCTTGGAGAAATTTCTATAATTGCAGCCTTTTACACAATAACATGCTGGAGGTTCTGGCTCCGGAGTTACACAGCTCACTGTCTGCAAGGTGTCAATTCACTGGGAGTGCGTCTGCCAGCATGGAAATATGTTTAAATATGTAGCCTATACAGGAGCGTGCCCAGTAGAAATGGTCTGATTTCAACTGCTCTGGAACAGGTTTTTAGATAATACAGTCTGTCTAGGTGAGGCAGTTCATGATTACTGCTGTAAAACCAGCAATATACTGTATGTCAGATAGTTCGGAGAAGCACCTCCAGACAGCATTGTTGTTCTACAGGAAACCAGAAAG